>NC_064771.1:28944878-29167378 GCF_011397635.1 Epinephelus fuscoguttatus
GACACAGATATAAAATCATCAGCTGAATGCGACTGAAGCGTAGTTACATACAGTACAAGTTGGATGAATGTTCAAGTTAATCTATCTGCTCGACATCCTTTGAGCTGTAAACTTGAATCAACTGGAGGTTGTTTATTTCCTCTGAAAAGGCTCCATTCAGGCTTTCAGCTCTTACACAGACTCAAACCTGGTACAAAAACATCAAGTGCTATATTTTCAGCAACCTGTCATTTAGAAACCGCAGCTTGTTGGGTGGCAGGCTGTCATCAGCTGGTGCCTGTGCTCCTCTTTCACAAAAAGCAAACTCAGACAACTTCTTTGAACTGACAGTGATGGTGCAATGAAAGCCCCTAAACCCACATAAAGGCTCAGCACAGGAAGTGACATCCTGGAAAGTGACCACTGGACGACAAACCACTGGGAGGTTGGAGCAGTGAGGACAGTTTTTATTTGTCGAGCAGACCCCGACCACAAACTCTAAGAGGGGGGAGCTTTTACTGACACTGACAGTTGGATATTTGTTCTATTATATTTTCCATCTGTACTCTTTCATTGCTGGTGAAGTTTAAATAAGACTAAGACTCTGCAGCCACGCTAGCAGCTCTAGGCACAGTGGTGCTTTGAGAGAAATGCAGATGTCAGCGTTTTAACATGCTCAAAAAGACAATAATAACATGTTAATTTTAGAAGGTACAATGTTCATCTTAGTTTAGTATGTTAGGCTGGAGGGAACGTGGTTAATTTTGAAGGAGGTTTATAAACCAAAATGCCGGACAAATTGAAATTTGATAATGGCGCTAGATGAAAAGTTAAAGAAACAGTTCATCAAAATAAAAAATACTTATTTGTCCTCCTATCTGTAGTGCTATTTATCCATCTAGACTGTTTTGTTGTGAGTTGCCAACGGTTGGAGATATCAGTTGTAGAGATGTCTGCCTTTTCTCCAGTATAATGGAACTAGATGGCACTCGGCTTGTGGTTCTCAAAGTGCCAAAAAAATCAATTTTAAAAATTTGACAGTGCTGTTTCTTTCCAAGAAATCATGACCCAGTTACTCAAGATAATCCACAGACCTTGTTGCGAGCAGTTTCATGTAGGATCTTTCTTTCTACTGAAGTACATTTGCCAACCATATCGCCAGAAGGAAGCGTGCATCTACTGCTAGCTCACATAAGACCACTGAGCTAGCTAATGTTACAGCTAAGTGGAAAAAGACGGCATTAATGTTCACATCTCGCACTGTCGCAAGCACGAACTTCTCATCCTTGAGTAGATGCACGCTTCCCTCTGTGCAGTGATACGGTTGATGGGTGTAATTTGGTGGAAGAAAATAGTTCCTACATGAAACTGGTCACAACAAGGTCTGTGGATTATGTTGAGTAACCAGGTCATGATTTCTGAAAAGAGACATTGCTGTTGAGTTTTTCCAAATATATTTTTTTACTTTAAGCACCACAAGCCTGTGCCATCTAGTTCCATTATACTGGAGAGAAGGCAGACATCTCTACAACTGATATCTCCAACAGTTGGCAACTCACAACAAAACAATTTAGACTGATAAACAGCACTACAGAGGAGGAAAAATATGTAGTTTTGATTTAGCATGCATCCTGAGCGGAGCATGAATATCTGCAATTCTTTTGGCAATCCTCCCAATAATTGTGAGGACATTTCAGTTGTAACCACAAAGGTCAACCTCATGGTGGCGCTAGAGTAAAGTTCACACAATCATCATCGTTCGTCATCATGGCTATCCGTTCTAAATTAAATGGCGACCTGTTTCAGTCTGGAGTTAAGTCATGGATTGGCCAACATACAGACTAACATTGCCTTCCATGATGCCATCGCACAGTAGCTCAAGAGGTTTTTCCTTCCATTGAGGTTCCTAACTGTGAGAAGAGTTGGGAAACGAAACCAGGATGAACATAAAAGAAAATGGGGAGGGAGCACTGCGTGCACGTGAGTGGTTAAAAATAATTGAATGTGCCTTTTTTTACCCCTACAGAGTATATTTATTTGCATTCAGCGTATGTGTTCCTGCGCATGTGTTTTAGAGATTGCACGTGTGAATGAGGGTGTGATCTGAACAAGAAAAGGAGCAGATGTGTGCACATCGCACAGTCGGGCTGTAAAATGGCGTTTAACCTCTTTGTGGCGAGGCAGCAGTGGCAACAGATTGCTCCCTGGAAACAGCAAACACACACGTCACACACAGCCTTGTGTCAGGACTCATCCTGAGGAGATCAGTACAGGTCAGAGAACATCCAGCCCCCATGATTGGCATTTTAATCAGAACATTTTGATTTCCACCCACCGACAGCGCTAGTAAAGAGCTGAGCTTCAAAACACATTGTCAATCATTGAACATAATGATAGCGTCTGGCACTGAAAACACAAAATGTGATTTCAGTGCTTTATGCAAACCCTCCTCCCAATAGGCAAAATTTGTCCTCAACAAGTGCTTATAATGTGCCATTTTCATTTTCAGTTAAAAGCTCAGGCTCTTTTTATATTTTTCTTCTTTGTGCAAGGTTATATTCATCGTCTGTCTCTTTCTGTCTGTCTTTATCCCTTTGTTTTCTTTCTCTCCCGACACTTTTCTCTCTCGTTCTCATTTCCTTTCCAGACACCCCGAACATTTCTGAACAATTCTGACTTATTTATCTTTTATTCATGTTGCCATCTTTTCAGAACAACTTTTGAGAGCAAAACTATGACGGACAAATCATGTACTTGAAATAATTACAAAGATCCTGACTGAGGCAGGCAATTTCCAGGGTTTGCACAGTGTAACATTTCCTGTATCACAATAATCAAGTAGCTGCTAAGGTAAGAAGTCCAAATAGATAACTTGAAACAGACAACTCTGAGCTGACCAAAGTCAAGAAAAGCCAGAAGTTACCTCTCTAAATGGAAACACTTCAGTCACACCAGCTCGGCTCAGTTACTGCTGTCAGAGTCAGATGAACCAACTTCATTGTATTCAGTACCATTAAATGCTTTGTCACTAAGCACACAGTCTGAGCTGTACCTGCTCCTCAGTAATGAGGTTTGGAGCCACAGCCAGCAGGCACACAGAGAAACAACCATCATCAGCCTGCCGTCGTATCTGAGGTTCATCATCCAGTGACAAAGGCAGAGTTAATCACTTAGCCAACGGGACCACGGATCACTCCACACCTGAAAGTACTGCAGGCTTCTGTGTGACAAAAGCACCTCTACGCCTACAGTATGTAATCAGGTACTTACTATAGTGTTTTGTAGGTAGTTTAATTTTGACACCACTGGGCAAAATTCCCATAATAAACTTTGAGCATATTATAATTCAAGTGTACTAAGAGAACATTAGACTTGTGCACCTAATCTTGGTTTTAACAAATCTAGGCTATGACAGGAGACTTCAGATCACAGGTCATTTCAGAGAGAAGGCGTTCCTTTTGGCTGTTCTACAAATGCAGATTTGCGTCCCCCCGGTGACAGCCTGATTCAATGGCGGAGAGTCCTGCAGAGAAAGTTGCTATTTCAGTATTGGCAACAAAAAA
Source organism: Epinephelus fuscoguttatus (assembly GCF_011397635.1). Classification (NCBI taxonomy): domain Eukaryota; kingdom Metazoa; phylum Chordata; class Actinopteri; order Perciformes; family Serranidae; genus Epinephelus; species Epinephelus fuscoguttatus. The sequence goes on from NC_064771.1 coordinate 28,948,421, forward strand.
GGAAGACTAACTTATCAAAAAGAAAGTCTAAAAGAGAGTCTGACAATTAACAAAATAAAATGTGTTTTAGAAATGAAGAGAAAATGTTGCTAATAGTTGTGTCTTCTGCTAACCTTAGCTAAAGGCTCACAGCTGCAGCCTCAAGTTCACGTTTATGTAGCTAACGATAGCTCACTCCTTGCAGCTACAGACCACTTGCGGGGAGCACAGCGGGCAGCAGCTCCAGAGATGGACTCCCAGTCAGCAGTGGCAACAACCCAAACCCAACTAGCGCAAACCCCAGCTCAGTGGAACCAGACAAACTTGATTCCCCGCCGTGTCAGCACACAGGTTAGACCTGGCGCTGCTGCTGTGGTGACACCTGGTGCTAGGGTGTTTGCGCTGGCCAAATTTGAACCACTAGAGCCTCTGACAGAAGGGCCATCTCTCGAGCTGGCGCAAGCTCTCCTCGAGGGAAGCAGTTCACAGCGGCGGGGAGTGAGGCGGAGGGACCGTGGGGTGGCTAAGGTTAGCTTGCTAATTCTCGCCTCATTTTGGTCTGACTAACTGAGAAAGCCCCATCTTTAATCAGATTTTAGGTCTGGTACAATCATCACTGCTGTCCGCTTATAATGTCTTCAACAAGTGTCTATTCATGCCACTGTGCTCAAAAGCCAACTCCATCTAAAGGCCCTGACACATCAAGCTGACCTGAATGAAATCGTGCTATTAAAGTCTGATCGTAGTGTGGGTGGGTGTGTAAACACTACAGCCGACAGCCAGCTAATCAACAGCACAAAGAGAGAAAACTATCAGTCAACAGTGTGTATTTGTATTCCACAGAATAAAACAGAGAGACAAAGAAAACAGAACAAGCTACCGTTATATCTGCTCGGAATATAAATTGAGGAAATGTTTGGGGCATTGATGTTTTTAGCTTGTGATCTTTGCCGGTAGGAGGAGAAAACGGGAAACACAAAAACAAAAGTCCTGAACTATTTTAACGAGGCGAGGAGAGCTGAGGTGTGTGTACGTGCAGCACCTTTCAACAACAATACAAGAGGCAATTTAAATCATTCACATAAGACATTAAAAAAGGCATCAAGACAAGTTATAAAAGAAATGATGAGGCGTATAAACACACATATACCAGTGTGGACTTAACATGTTCATATGTGTCTCAGCTTCTCTGCACGCTCAGCTCATTTCAGATGTGAAACAAATGCCAGGCAGAAGTAAAAGGACACCAACAGTATCTGCCTGCAATTGGCATTAGCTAACAACCTCAGATCTTATCAGTGTGAACAGATGACGGTGAGAGAAGAAGTTCTGACAGAAACGGAGAGAGACAAAAACAATCTGACTGTGAAAAAGTCTTTAAACTTCGAGTGAGCAATCAAGTGAATAGCTCTAACGTTTTGAGGCCCACTTCAGGATAATTAGGAGATGTGTCATCGCCGTTTCTTTAACTAGATGATTCTGTGAGCTCGTGATGAGAATATATTCATGGTGCGAAGATGCGGAGAATGCAATTCTGACCTCAAGATAGGACATGGAGACGCTGTACAGCATGTCGTCGCTGGTCTCCTCAATGGCACGGAACAGGTCGTTGAGCGTTCGAACGTAGATGCCTGGCTCCTTGTCCGTCCCCAGCATGGTGTATGTCTTCCCACAACCTGACATGGAAAGGAAAAACTTTTAAAGTTGTGTTTATGTAGAATCTGAGAGCAATTATGAATGGGATTATTGGACTATTTGTCCAGAAATGTGGTTTCCCCCTTCGCTTTTCCAAGTGTGGAATTATTGTTGGCGCTGCTGTTTCGGTCAGAGCCCAGCAGCTACCACAGTTTCCACACTGCACTTTGGTTGTTCCACCATCCACCATTTCCACGATTGGGATAGTCACTGCAAAGAACTTTTATTGATGCTCTTTGGTAAATGGGGATAGTCATAGATAGCTACCTCAGAAAACAAACGTGCTACCCTCTTCCTGGTTTGGTAGCGCAATGGTTGATGCTCTCCTTTGGTACCGTAAATTGAGCCTTAATTCTCCCCAGAGATCGTACCCAGTGGCAGACAGAACCACAAAGTGAAAGCGAGACTAATAGGGAACCAATCTAAACGCTGATGGTGTCATTATTCTATAGCCTTACGTTGTGCAATCAACATTTAGTTAAAGCAAAAGAAGTTGTCACAGAGGGCTGCAGGAGTCCCTGAAATGAGTTAGCATTTTAGCATTTCCAGTTCCCTCATTCTGAAGTCAGTGGGTTTTTGGTTAGATGCCAGCATGTGGTTGATACAAGCTTAAGAGACTTTTTTTTTTAAAGATTTTTTTTTGGGGGGGGTGTACATGGGGTGCCGGCACTATCCACTAAGCTACCGACGCCCCGAGACTTTTATGTTTGTTCTACGACATGAAATACATCAGAAAAGCCCCAGACTACAGAACATCACACTGAACACAGCTTTACATCCTTGCGACCGTGATCTAGTTTGTTTATAGCCCATTCATTCATTTTCCGTAACCACTTATCCTGTTGGGGATCACGGGGGGCTGGAGCCTATCCCAGCTGACATTGGGCGAAAGGTGGGTTACACCCTGGACAGATCACCAGACTATCACAGGACAATTTAGAGTCACCAATTAACCTGCATGTCTTTGGACTGTGGGAGGAAGCTGGAGTACCCTGAGAAAACCCACGCTGACACGGGGAGAACATGCAAACTCCACACAAAAAGGCTCCCCCCACAAACTAGATACGAAACAGGTACCCTCTTGCTGAGAGGCGATAATGCTAACCACTGCACCACTAGCCTAATGTTAGCTTTTTACTTCTGGCAAAGTCCAATAAAAAAAAAAATAATAATCTCATTGGCTTTCTGTCTAGGGAACCAGGGCAATGTTAGCTTCATGTTGGCCTACAAATAAATGTCATCCCTGCAGCACTCTCTTTCTCTAAGTGTTGTTCAGGTGGGACTTTTCTTCAATTTAATTTTAACCCAATGTTGTTAAATTCATTGGTTTGCCGGTACACTGTCATGAGCTGTCCATGATAAGTTTGTCAACTGTTTCTTTTCAAAAGAAAGAAGAACTTATTTCATTATTTCATCAGGTTTTTAGACTTTTTGATTTGTTTTATAAATCATGAATCACACTGGAACTAAGACATTGCTTTTTGTCATATTTAATGTTTTTTAAGGCTGCTATAATTGGTATTTGTTATATCAACAATGGAAGAAATTACTAAAAACATGTAATTTTTAAAAGAAAGATATAGTATTTAAAAACATGAAGTAAATAATAAAGTAGATTCTAAACCAAACCACTTTCTGAAAGCTAAATGCTAAAGCTAAACGGGTTTACTGTGTCCTAAATGTTCAGGATGTGCTGTCTTAATTTGTCCTTGGCTGACCTGACCACACTTTTGGACGCTGGTAAACAAACACATAAACACACACACACACACACACACACACACACAAACTAAAACCCGTGTTTACTTCCCCACACGAGGAGACAAAGAGCTGTGAACCTCCGAGACAGATGGACAGACAGAAGGCCGGTGAATAACCTGATGGAACAACAGTGCTCAACTTCTCTTTGACAATCTGTCCCTTCCCACTGGAAACGTGGGAGGTAAAGTATGACTCGTTTTTCTGATGAGATCTGCGCTAAAATTAAAAACCAAAACAGAAGCAAATAAGTACCTTTTCCTGAGCGTGTGCTCAGCTCACTGACTCAGAAAGAGGCTGACCAGAGACTGTGCACCAGAGAGTTAACACATGTAATTGGTGGATGATACACCTCCATCCAGACAGAGTGTGCGGGTTCTGTGTGACACACAAACACACACACACACACAAACCTGTGGGTCCGTAGGCAAACACGGTGGCATTGTAGCCTGATATGAGACCCTCAATCAGCCCTTTGGTTGTTGCTCGGTACACTTCCTCCTGCACAGGAAGAAGAAAATAAACTGAAAAGGTTCAAGTGTTGATTGTAGGGACACAAATGCTGTGCCACGTTTGTTTAGAGAGTTTTTTGTTTTATGTTAACTTTAACTTTTGACTGACCTGACTGGCTGAGAAGTCGAACGCCACGTCAAACATGTACGTTTTCTCCCTGGAGCGGTTGGCACGCAGGATGTCGTCCGGGTCCTCCATGGGGTCCATCAGAACCACCATCTAGTGATGGAGAGAAAGGCAAAGACAGGAAAGAGATGACAGAATGAAAAAAGGAAGCATACATTTTGAGTGGATGTCAAGTCTTTAAGCCCATACTGACCTCTGAGCAGCCAGTTAGCTTAATGATACGTCTCTTGTCAGTCAGTGGAAAGTTGAGCTAATGAGCAAATGTGTGCTCAGCTCTGGACAGCTCACAGATCAGAAAATCATAGTTTCACCAAGAGCTACTGTCACTGGCGGTTTGTTGGGATTATAATGTGTTATAATTACAGCTGCAACAGGGAAACAGTACCACAGGTACATGGGTACACTGCACAGCTGGGCCATCAGCTGTCAGGGCTCGCTCACACAAAATCCAGATGGCTCTCTGTCTGCTGCAGATGTCTGTTTCTGTTGAAACCCTTTGCATGTGGTGTAGATCAGGAAAATGTGAAAACATCACACAGCCTTTCGCCAAAAAGACCAAAGACTCACGATGAGACAAAACAGTTTCAGAACGTTGCCGGCAGATGGTGTCACTCAGCTTATCAAATCACCAGCAGCTGGTTTAAGAATGTAAGGTATGTCAACTGTTTCAACAGCCAGTCGGTTTGCAGCAGAATCCTCTGGCCAAGTTAGTTCAACTGTCCTCAGGCAGTGTGTTCGCTCTGACAACAGCCGGAGCACGTCTCATTTACAACCCTTCTGCCGTTGACATGTTTGTCGGTCTTCGTCTACATGGTGTGTCAGTGCCGGATGGCGGGTTGCTGCTGCTGCTGCTTGCTAGCCTAGTCACTGACTGATTATCGGCCCTGATTATTGAAATAATTGTGGCGTATTTATTATGCATATTTCATTTGATGCCTGTTTTCAGCATTTCATCACTACTAGAGATGCAACTATAGCGAGTATCTTACTGTCACTATTCTCATTAATATTTTAAGAAGCTGTAAATTGTGTACAGCTGGTTGCAAGTCTCAACTCAAACCTTTTGTTAGGTTTATTTTTCTGGTTCTCATTTTTAGTCTGTTTTTCTCCTTCCAATGTTCAATTAGCCATGACTGTATGAAATGGCATTTGAAAAAATGGAAATGTCAGTGAAAGCTGTCTGCTGCAATGTATGACTGTCATTGTGACACAAACAGCATCTGTTCAGATCAGGGACCCTTCATTGCATGTATGCATTATGCAAATGGCCATCTACTCAAGCCATCTGCCTTACTCTGAATCCTGCTTATAGGACATAATGACCCAACGTGTCAAGGACCTTCATACTGAAGCATCTGGACGAGAAGACAAGCAGCAGGTTGCGATTGCTAAAAATGTTTGTTTTGTGCGCGTGACGGTCTGAAGAGTCTGTGTTTTCGTGCTGTATGTGAGTACACAGAGATTGAGATGCCTCATTGTTCCAATTGTGCCGTTTGACAAAGCCTAACCCACAATTAGCAGCAAATCACAGCTCTCCAAAAGAACATTTCAGGGACAAACTCTGAAGAGAAGCGACGCGGCACGACGTGAGAGCAAAATATTATAATACTATTGACAAATGGTTGAATCAGAATGGGTGCAATTGGCTTGACAGATTGTCCACAGCTGAAGGAAAACTATTCTCCTCAAAGAGTTGTGTATTTAAATCTCCTGCAATGCAATTGGCAGAAAAGTCAATAACAATAAAGAAAACAAGGCAGAGAACCCTTGAGTTTATTTCAGGTACAACAATGGGGCAGCTGGGACTTTGCCAGGGTTTTCAGCTGACCGGCTCTGTTCGGCAGCGGGCCTGGAGAGCCCTCTGAGGCCTGTAACACTGAATCACCCGGCTTGTTTGATGACCCCCTCAACCACTGAGCCGCTCACTTTGAAGCCTCTCAATTGAAATTCAAGAGGAGAGATAGGGAGGAAGAGGAGAGATGGAGCGGCGGGAGAGATGAGGCAACACTTGTTTGCCCTTCAAGTTGACTCATTTACTGAGCTCAAAATATGTTTTTTTTTTCACACTGCTTTTTCTGAGAATAGTTTATGCTTTTCTGTGGCATGCACGTGAAGAAGACGTGGACAAACTGTGCTCGAGACACAAAGAGAGCACGTGAGATTGAGACAGCAGCATGTGCAGCAGTGGATGCAACTCCTTCCTCCCTCCTCTTCTTTTTCCCCATCCTCTTAACTTCCTGCCTCTCCTTTAGCTTTTCTGTGCGCGCCGTCCAGCAGCAGTGACGTACGAGTTCTGATCGCATTTCACAGGAAAGATATTGTGAACAAGGGAGCACTTCTCCAAGTATCAGCGGCACTTAAGGTCAGAGGCACTTAAGCCACTTAGTCTCAGACAATCTGATGACCTTCAGAACCAACACACGAGTATAGTCAGAAGAATTAGTTTCTAAAAACATGGCAAAGAGACAGAGTGATGAGTCAAAATGTTTTGAGTTAGAAGAAAGGGGCAGACAGGTGGACTCATCTACAAATGTGTCCATGGTAGATAAGGGTTGGCAGAAGTGCTTACACTGCCATCCCTGACAATGCACCACGTGAAGCTTTTGTCATTAGTAGACACAGAGTTTCTTGGGTCTTTCAGCTTTATTAGCCATTGGCCACGTTTACACACACAAACTATTCTGGTTTTTCTTTTACATGCAGCCGTGCATACTCCGATCAACATGCCTTAACATGTTGTTTATCATGTCAAAGTATGGAAAAGTGGACCATCTGGAGGTGCTTGTGCCATTTTGCTTCTTTCAACCTTTCTGAAAAGGCTGGCGTTATTTGTGCATAGCCAGAAATCTGTCAATATCCACATCTTTCATAGTATTTAAAAGCAGGTGTGTTTCTTTTTGCTACCAGAAATGTAGGCTTGTCTTTTGGGTGTGCATCTCTATCTCACAGCCTTGTAAACTGTCGGTTTGTGTGCAACGAATAGAGCTAACCATAAACAGGCCAGAGGTCATATGTCGCAAACCGCAGTAATAACCCCAATTGAGATGCATGTTCCGAATGCGCTGTATAAATGTCCAAATAATGCTCCTAAAGCCACCAAAATATCTGCATATACCACGTTTTAATCAGAAAATGCTACATTCATAAAAATATTGGAACATATGGAATAATACTGTGCATACAAACACAGTCACCGTCTTCCCAAAATGTGACTTCACAGCTGTTTGTTAGCAACCAGACAGAGTTGAGTGCCAGCATGTGTTGCAGGAGCATACTTTAAGATGTGTGATGGTACAGAGTACAGACACACAGAATATACACAGGCTGTGTTATACATTATAGGCTATATCATATTATAGTTCTAAATGTACGACACATGTTAAGGAGGTTACGAGTGGATTACTACAGCAGACTGATTAGGGTTTTTGTACACTTCATAAATACATTTTGAACCAAAACACAGCATAAATAAAGCCTCTTAAAATCAGGAAGGAGTATTGGCAATCATGTCCTAAATTGCTGACAGTCAATATGACTGTAAAATGTCACAAGCAGGAGCTGGTCTACAGTTTGCTGTACACCTCTGTTCCATCATCTCCTTCTCTAAATGATGAAACACCAAGCCAACTGTCGGGCTGTCGGTCAGCATCTGTCGCTCGACTTGTGTCTTGCTCCGTTGGCACTAGTTTATTTGGCCGATTCAGCATGTTAAATCAGTGAGGGCCTGGAGTGGGTTGGTGTGTTTGGGACTTTATATTGTGTTTTAATATAGCACAAGACAGAATTTTGCGTCTTATTTCTGGGTTGTTTTTATTGTCAGGCTGCATGAGTATAAAATAGTAATGTGATTATGGCTCATACAGCACCTCTTTACCAAACAGTTTAGTCCTGAGCTGCTGCACCAAGGCTGTCATCAAGTCAGTATTTTATGTTCATAAAGTCATCTGACAACACAAACATAAATACAACTTGATGACAACACTCGCATAGGAAAGCTGTATGTGACAGAAAAATGGATTCTTATTACTTCACAGCATCCAAATGTGTCTGTGACATCATGCATCATCGTTTTGGAAAAGCTTCGATGTCCTCGTTCACACATAAATGTGACAATGGTGTTTTTAACTGTGTGCCAGTGTGTAGAACAGTTTTATGGTGAGAAGAAATGGCAGTTTAGTGTGGGTGTAAGGAGACGAAGCATTTTCATAGCCGCCTTAGTGTGAACATCGCCTGTTGCTATATGCATTGTGTGTGTGTGTGTGTGTGTGTCTAATTGTGTTCCTTGAGAAAGCTGATGAGCACGCAACAATGCTCTTGCATAATTGCATGTATAGTAGGTATCAAATAGTGTGCTCATCCATGCACAGTTTTGTCCGTGTGCATGCTCTTGGGAAAATCATTAAAGGCCAAGGGTGTTGATGACACCTCTAGTCCCATCTGTCATCTGTGTTTCTTGAGTAACAGTACCTTCTGCAGCTCCACCCAACATCCACACACAGCAGCTGCTGCTTGAGCAGACTCTATAGCGCTAATAAGTCCTCTGCTAAGACTGTAAGGTGCTGGCTCCTGTGACAGAACACTGTGTAGCAACATAAGACTGAGTGTCTGGGCATGAGCCTCAGGGTTCTGATGCCAATAATGGACTACAGCTAACCTCCCTGAGATTAGACTTTGCCAACGCAGGTGCCCTTCACAGTACACTGTCCTCTGAGTTCAATTAAGAGGCTTCTGATAGACAAAGAGTCTGAGGTGAAGTACGGGTCAGGCTTAGCCATTGAGCGTTAACGTCCAGTGTGCAGAACAGGTTAAGGAACATTTGGAAACATGGCACTCTCATGGAGACCATTAAATCTCCCACACAACCCCTCTTTCTCTCTCACACACACAGAGTTGCATGGAAACATGTACTCATGCACACATAGCAACTAAGAAAGCAGTATTTCATGTCCTCTGTAACAAGCAAGTCTGTGCAAGCAGGGTGGCAAGAGGCATGACTGACCACGAGAGCTGAGGTCAGCACACACACGCAGTGTGCTTGGTGTTAGCGTGAGAGGAGGTGCCGTCTGTTGTTTTGTTTTTGTTTTTTTACACTAAAAACATTAAGCAGCCTGTTGATTCAATGACCTTAGCAAAGTTCGGTGGCTAAATATTAATGAAACTTGATTTTAACACCATCAGGGTTAACACAGAGAATTTTATGGCTGCACGTCTTAACAAAGAGGCAACTATTAGTCAATTTATCGATGTACAGAAAAGTTATCAACTATTTTGAAAAAATGAATAATCGTTTGAGCAGATTTTAGGCAAATAGTTCAGTTTAACATTTGTGAATACTTTCTATTTTCTTACTCTTTCATGACAGTAAATTGAATATCTTTCAGTTTTGACTGCTGATTGGACAAAAAATGGTATTTAAAAACTCTGGAAATTTGGGATGGGACCAAACTTCTAATCATGAAAGTAATTGTCTATGTTTGGATGAAGCCTGTAATTTATTTCCACATTAACTGACCAAATATATCACACAGCCACAGGCAAATCCGTACATTTTTTGCAAACTATTATCGTGCTAAAATCTCAATCATCATTATTATTAAACGTCAGACTGATGATTCATTCACAGTGCTCATGTTGAAACTGACACACAAAGTGCTTCATAGGATTAAATTAAACCATCATTCACAGGGAGATGAATGTAAAAAAAAAAATAATGGTGACATTTATTGCTCATAAATAATTTAAAATTCACTTTATAAATACGCATTTGATTGCCATTTTACAGAGCGCTGTGTAAGTTGCAAAAATATTAACACAATCAGTGAAATTGGCAAACAGCCAAAAGCAGTGTTATCCGTATATCTAATCTCCTTGGCATATTAACTGCAGCTATCTCTGCTACAACCGTGTGTGCGCCTGGTCTGAGGAATGTGTGAGATGCGCACATTCTTCCTTTATAAACACCAGTCTGTGTGTAGGAAGAGGCGTATGCGTAGCTTTTGTGTGTATGCATTGTTTATGCATCTGGTCCCTGGTGTATTACCGAGCCAGCGGTTAAAACTCAGCTGGAATCTCTCTGACAAATTATATTAGTGGCATGAATAACATCACCGAACTTGACCGAAGATTGTGATCTTATTTCTTAACAATAGGAATATGAAGCAAGTAAATCCAGCAATCCTAAATTCCTCACTAACAGCTAACAGCAAGGCAATGGACACCTCTCCGTACTTTGTTCGACACTACTGCTTGTTTGGTCGTGACTGCAAAACCTCACCTCAGTGAGTTTGAATCGCTTTTTAGCAGTATGTGTAAAATGTCCGCTGCTCTGACCATCCTGCTGTGTTGATTTAAATGGGGATGTCTGTTCTACTCTCATTCTGTTTCTATGATCATCAGGCAGTCAGAATCAGAAGAATCAGCCTCAGAAAAGCTGACCGATTCATCCCCTCTTATTTGCTGTTCCTCAATCAGTGGACAGCTGCACAGCAACCACTCTATAAACACAACTGGCACAACACAGCAAACACAGAGAACCTGATAAGATTAATAGAAATGTTTTGGTGTTGCTGTTAATGAACAAAGTGGTGGGCAAGCTGTAACTATGGCGATGATAATTAATCACCGGGACATTTGGCTGCGACTCTAATATGAGGACTCGGGCATAAGAGCACATTTATCAGCGCTCTGTTTGTCTCTTTGCCAGTGTATCTATTTGTCTAACCTCCTGTTGGTATTCGTCTAACCTTTCGATGTTTACAGTCTAAGAAGGGAGTTATCTTGATCAATAATCATGAGATGAGTCCTCAGCATGATGGTGGTTAATCCGATCTGACCTTTAGACCCTATATCAGCACTTGAACTTCTATCAGGAGACTGGTTCACTGCTTCAGCTCGTTAACGATGGTCTTTCAAAGATCACAATATTAGTAGACAAAGAAATCTCTCGACTGTGGTCCAGCTGAGTGATGTCAAGGTCAGATTTTTCACTGGGGTCTAAATTGGGTCTTGTTGCTCTTTCTTCTGGGACCAATCACCCCTTTTTCTCTGACTAATTGATGGCCGCCACTAAAGGAGATGTCAGGTTTGACACAAGTGGGCCAGAAGCCTGAAGGACCCACGAACTGCACGGGGTGAAAAGGAAAGCAATTTCCTGCTCGACGGCCTCTGTAAACGTGGTGTCATTTTTAGCAGTTTTAATCATGCTGTCCCCGTCCACAATGGACATCACAAGCTACAGCCACTTTTCATTTGGATGCGGGGCTCGACTCAATTTAACGTGACCCTGGGGGCTGACAAAACAAATGGTCAGAGCGTGAATTTACACACTGTGGCGATGAAAAAAAGAGGCTCCTGAAATATTCATATCCTCACAAGGATCAGCCAAAGTCAAAACAACAGCTTGCTTATGCAGCGACATGAAACCAATTAGCGTGATGGAGTTATCTAAATGCCATAAAAAGCGGCGGGGTGCGATGGAGCACCCTTGCCCAGCGCCTTTCTGGGCTGATGGCTTTTCTAATCAACAGGACCTGCTGTTCTGGTCGTTAAAGCGGCAGGGTTGACTTGGTTGGCCATCTTGCTGATTATAGCACTGCTAGCTCCCACCGCCGATCCATAATTCAAAGCCTGGATGTGGTACGGTTTCACGAGCCAGCCTGCCTTGGTTGGTTCTCCCTGACTCGCTCCACTACTGTGTGCCAAGTGGTGAACGCTGCCAAGACGACCAACAAAAGTCAGCAGTCGTGTAGACATCAGCGGCTTTTATAGGCACTGGTTTCATTACAACTAAATGATGGCTCAGATCCCTAATAAAATGACAATAGAGCAATTGCAAATCTCAATCATATAAAGGACCTGCAGTTCACTGGCCGCCACTCAGACTGTAATAACACAAAGTTTAACTGGAAGCGAAATTAATGGCTCCAGTATTCTCCATGATAATCAGACAAGCTTCTATCTGGTCTCATTGCCAGCAGGTAAAACTGGAGAGAAACTGAAGAAATATCCTGTTAAACATTTTAGGTGTAATTAACAAGACGATAAATAGTCGGATAAGCAGATAAATACAGCTGCTACAAATAAAACCTGATATAAATAAGGAAAAGAAACTCAAAGAGAGGCATTCAACAGATGGAGGACACTTAGAACCACATGCAGACTGGGTCTGAATCAGAGCGATACCACCTGTACACATTGGTGTCACGTTTGATTGCTTACATGTGTCCTGTCTTTATTGCTCTGGTTCCAAAGGTCACAAGGTTACATCCTTTTTATCGAGCCCGTACGGTTGACCATGCATGTGCTACAGAGATTAAGAGGCGGGCTTTTATGTGTGGGTCATGTACTGCACCAGTGTCATATCGAAAGTGCATGTCCATCTATATATCTTGTTTTTCCCCAGAGACACCATCCTATTAAACCCTCATCTCCATGTGACATCATTGTTACCATGGAAGCATGTTTCTAATTCAGTTTGAACTGCTTTGTGAATTTGTGTGAAACTGGGGGTCTTCATCAAAGCTCCACTAAGGCTGTATTAGTTTAAAGGTCCAGTGTGTAGGATTTGGTTGCATCAAGCAGTGAGGTTGCAGAACTTAAAACTTTTCTGTGTGCCAAGTGTCTTTGAGAACTATGGCTCCTGTATAACATAGATGGATTCACATTAAAAATGATCAGTTGATCCTCAGTAGGGTTGCAGGGGTATACCATGAAAGCGTGTACTGTAGTATGAATACTGATGGTTATCATACAGAGTGCATTTGATCAACAAATTTGAAAAAAAAAAAAAATTTAACCACACAGAGAATTTCACCTGCCGTGCACATCTCCTTTGCTCTTCAACTGCTTGTCAGACCTCTCTATAAGGCTCATTGTAAATGATAATAATTGTGTAAAACCTTATACTGTGATATTTTCTGAGACAGCTAACGTACAATGACAATCTCATACCATTGCAACCCTGATCCTCAATCAGCTGGCTACACTGTGTGTTGACAGATCGGCGCACTCTGCACACATTTCACCATACCCCTTCCCTTATCTTTGGGTTGCACAATGACATAAGGGCAGAGTCGTTTAGCGATGACATCTATCTGCTGCGTCAAGAATACCCCAAAGAATAAAGGATCAAGATCACAAAAAGAAAGCAATCAGGTCTAAGCGCTGACCTTTACAGGGCAACCTTTCAAGCTGTTCTTTCAGAAACGCAACCGAAGCTTTGGAAAGTCCAACGGGCACAATTGCGGCTGGTTATCTGATAGAAAACCTCAGAGCTGCCCTCTCTGCACCCCAACAATGCTACTGTATATCCCGTTTCAGGGGCTCTCGATGATCGCAGGCGTGTGTTGGATCACGGTGTACCTGATACAGGGTGCTTGATAGCGAGGCCTGCGCTTCATTTGTGGTTACATAAGACGTCTGGCTGTGGCAAACGAATGCCAGATCAGTACAGTCAGACGAGGGGCGCTGTAATTCAGACTGAGATGCGCATATGTGCACCTGCAGACACAGACGCTCACAATAGGATTCCCAGCCTCTTACGCAACACAGTCAGAGATCTTGAAAGATCAGGAGATGGATGAGAGAAATGCTTCTCTGTCTTTCTTTCTACATCCTGTTCTTTTTTCTCCCTTGCTCATTGCCCTTGTCGTTTTGGTTTTAAGGGCATGATGCGCAGATGTATTATTGGATAGCAAAGGCACAGATGGTTACAAAGGATAAGAGGAACAATACAGCAATTTGTCAGCCATGAAAGCAATTCATTGAACCCCCGGGATCTCAGTTAAGTGGGAAGATGTGGAGGGTGTCCTAAGGTTACCATTAATGTAATAAAAAATGTTCGGTATTCATGTGCCAGATGTTCGTATCTTTTAAAAGAAGTACAAAAATCCTTCCTTTTTCTTGCGGTACAAATTTCTTTGGTATTAATGACACATTCTATAACGCACACATTGTTGATATATCCTGCAAACTAACAAAAGACAATCCCAAAAGCATAACCTCCTCAGAGGAGATAGTTAGGCTGATTACCAGCAAAGCTTTTGTTTATCCACTTGGTGCCATTACAAACAACAAACATCCAAGGGTACACCAACTGGCAGGGAAACTCGGGAGCTCAGTGCCAGACACTGGCACAGGCTGCTGGCTCTTAAAGGTCAGAGGTAGCCTTAAGGCCAGAGGCTCAAGGTCGGCCACAACACACAAACTAGGACAATCAGCGATTACCAGAACGACAACACACAGACATCCACACATACACACACAAACACACACTACACAGAGTCAAGTTACAGCTCTGTGATCTTTGTGGGTCAACATATAGCCACAGGATGAACATGTGAGTGCCAGAGGAACAACTTAAGAGGGCAGAGGAAGCTGTATAGCTGTACTTTTGGCATAAAACAATGAGGTCAATGAAGGAAATCTCAGGATTACAATCAAGTCGAGTGGAACTCTGAAGAGAAGCCTGCCTTTACTCAGACTTCTATGTGTCCTTCTTTCATATGGCTGCCACAAGATGAAGCGTAAGATGTAACATTCCTCTCTTTGAAATTTAAAACTTAGGCAAGATATTGTGAATTTAGGATTTTGTTTTATCTTCTTCTAGTCACTCTTGCCGTGCATCTGTTCGTAACAAGTCATTATGCAGCGAAAACAAGAATGACTGATAAACACCTGCTGGAGTTAGTCTGCCAACAAGTATGAGCTGTGCGAGTCTGCCAAACATCTGAACGAGGACTAATTGCTGCCCTCAAATGAAACGCGAGGTTGTAGTTTTGATAAAGAAGTCGATATGCTCCACTTTCAGGTGGTTTAAGTCATGAGAACACTGTTGCTAAGCGACTGACCACAGAAATGGTGAATGATAGTTTTTGCATTTCAACAAAAGAGCAGACTTATACTGATTGATAAAAAATAAATACATAACTTTCATAGGCTTTAAAAAAAAACATCACCAGCTTATGTCACACCATAAACATGGAGCTGCAGTATCAAAACAATGACGACATCCAACCACCTCTTCAGCCCGATTCACACAGGACTACCATTAACAGAGGACGTCGTGTGATTTAGAAATTACCCTCCTATGGTTGTGTTTGTGCAGCACATTCACACATGATAAGCAAAGTCTGTATTTTACTCAGATTTACTGACAATATCCTGAAGATGTGATGTGCGTCAAATCTTGTATGTAGAATTACCAAGGCAGCCATCGTAATACACGACCAGGAAAGAAGTGAAAAGGAGGTGCAGAGAAAACAGAAAACCTAAACACAACCCTACATCACCGTGATGCCGATTAGCTTGGGCTAATATTATCACACGACCTGTGTTTGGCAAAATATGTTTTTTTTATTTACAGTGAAATTTTTACTTGACAAATTACTGACACGGCAGATTCTCAAGGGATTAAGATCAGAGATGACCTCCACAATTATTACAAAGTGCCCAGGTAATACTAGCCGTGTGTGTATAAGGCTTTAGTTGACTTCACAGATGACTGTAATAACAAAGAATAGCGAACAAGACGGATGAAAAATACCCTTAGTCAATAGGCCCGTTTCCACCGCAGGAACTTCGGGGTAAATTTACGAGGCCGGGGCCGTTGGTGCATGTCTCCACAGGAACCACCCCCGAAGGACAGAGTTCCGGAACTTTTACGGCGGCTAAACAAGTCCCTGCCTCGGAGTAGGTACTCAGAACGGCCCCGAAAAACTCCTGGCTGGGGCTTGGCGTTTACTGGGTGCCGATTGGATATACTCAAGGAGGGATGTGACGTCAACACAAAGCAACAAAATAGCCGGCATTTTTAAAACTCAGCAGATGAGGGTTAGCTCATTCATATAGTTCACCACCATGTAAAAAAAAAACTCACTAAATGGCCCGTGAAAAAAATATTTTTTCCAGCGGATATCTTAGTTACAACATGATTGAGCTAGCAAAGCAGTTTTGTGTTGATATGTGTGGTATTTATTCAGTTTTGGGAAATCACGATGTCTAGAAAGCATCAGCTGACAGGGACAGCTAACAGCAGCAGCAAAGCTAACATCAGGACGTCATCTATTAAAAGCCTCCTGTACGACATGAAACTACTCCAGTTAGCTCAATCATGTGGTAACTAAGACATCCGCTGGAAAAAATATTTTTTTCACGGGCCATTTAGTGAGTTATTACAGACACCGCTATCGGCTAACAGCTAACGGCGCCCCTACGTCGCCCCGGTCAAAATGGTCGCGCAATGATTACGTCACATCCAGAGCCCGTAACTTATACAGGAACCCTCCTCATACTCCGCTCTCTCAGTGGAGACACGGCGGTTGAGAGGGCCAAGCGAGAGGACGTTCCTGTAGTAGTTCCTGCCCCCCAAATAGTACCAGGAACTTCTTCAGTGGAAACGGGCCTAATAGGTTAAGGTGAAAGGGGCTGCAAGATTCACAGGACAGCTGCATGTATGCTGGGTTGAGTAAAAGATTGAGTCACATTAACTCATATTTAGCCTTCTGTCTTTTATTTTACCTGAACATTGTGCCTGGATATCTCCATTATATAAAATTATTTAATCATTCCTGTTGAGCTTCAACAGATATTAGATGTAGTTGGGATGGAAAAATGTGTTTCAGCAAGATCAACCAACTTGAATTTTGCATCCATCAGTGCATAACCATTTGGTACACATGAATATGTATCATCCATCAGAGTAACATTTCTGCATAATTATAACAGAGAACACACTGACCAGTTCTGCTGTTTATGAAAATGTATTAACCAATCATCTCCTGTTGTTTTGTTGCTCTTTTTCCACTGTAATGATAAAACATGAACATTATAAAGTGTTATGATTTACTGCATCATAATTATAAAGATCTCTCAATAGTCTTTTTCTGCCTTTAATCTAATGATATATTAGATTAAAGGCAGAAAAATATGTTTTGAAGCCTTGGTAAGTAATGCCCTTTGGGGAATTTTGTCAGAAGGCGGCGGCAGCACGCTGTGCAAGGATCCATTTAGTACAGTGTCAAGTTAACTTCACGCCCATGTTCACACGTAATGACACTGGTAATTGCAGAATGGTGCTAAACAGCGTGCTATTTTCAGGCATTTCAGTCCATTTTTGGTCCATTTTTTGCTTCTGTCAGAAATGACAGAATGGGAGATGTCATTTGTGTGAAACACAAAAGCAGCCATTAGTGTTTCCAAGTAGCTTCAAGTCTTCTGTGGCCACAGCAGGAAATGAACTTTCCACAGGGTTTAAAAATACACTCTGCACTGTCTTTTGAAGATGAAAGATTAAAGAGTAAAGAAATATAGAATAAACAAAAGCCACAAATGCTCGCAGCCCCATGAGACAATAAAGCTCACTACATAGACAACAGAATTGTTGGGTGGATGGTTGGGTTTTGAGAATGCTGAGTGCCAAAATGTAGTGTCCTTTATAGATATCAGTATGCATATCAAATCTGCTTGATTTTTGAGTGTGCTGATGTAATTTGGTAACCTGGAAATCCAGATGCCCCACCCCTAGCAAATTCAAATTTGCTCTGCATAGGGATCTGGCCCCGACAAGCAGAGCCCATTGAATCACCATCGGACCGATCAGATCAGTCTATCTGACATGGGCGGGCGTAACATGATAAGAGTCTAAAAGTAAACAGCCAAGATGGCAGCTGCCGAAGGGCCGCGTTTCTTCAATTTAGCTTTGGAAGAAACGCTACACTTATCTTTTTCCTTGAGAGATGAACAGAAGACTGCCCTAGAAGCCTTCGTTTCCAGGAAGGACGTTTTTGCCGTTTTGCCGACGGGATATGGCAAAAGCATAATATATCAGTTAGCCCCACTGTTCGGCAAACAAATAGGGCTTAGTGTAATGAATACGCACATTGTTTTTTGCTCTGATTGGCCATCGTGCTATGCAATTGCGTGTGCTGGCATTTAATATGCCTTGGTTAGTGCCACCCCTTGGATAGGAAGGGTGTATCGGTGAGGGCCAGACTCAAAATCTTTCTAGATTTGAGTCTGAATTTCCAGGCTAGTAATTTGGTAAACAGATGGTGAACTGAGACAGCTCAGAACTGTAGACTGCATAAAATAAACGACGTAGCTGCCGTGACTTCTCCCACTGCATTGTGGACTCCTGTTTTGAAGCTTCAATTTCGGCATTTCAGCTGGTGCCATCTTGGGGCTTTGGAGCCAGAAGTTACCATATTTGGGAGAGACCAAAACTGTTTTTGTACCAGTCTGTAATCATGTTTATTTCTGCCGTACAGTTGGACAATTTAACATGGGGGTCTATGGAGATTAACTCACTTCTGGAGCCAGCCTCTAGTGGCCATTCAAGGAACTGCAGTTTTTTGGCACTTAAGCGCTGGCTTTATTTTTCAGTCATAGAGCTTGCCGCTTGGTCAGAACCCAAAGCAAACAGTATAAAACCTATGGTAAAACATTTTGCTTTCTCTCTGTTAAGTTTAAGACTACATGTCCGTAGTGTTCGAATGTCACAATTTGATTGACATCCATTGGTGCATATCATATCCATATTTCCTGTCACTACTAAACAGTTATGTACATTGATCTCTTGAAACTGCAAACCAGTGTGAAAACTTCTGGTCTATACTGTGACCTGAGGATGGACCTGAATGTGCTCTAGGTTTTATGTTATGCTGACATTTGGTAGAGATTGTTTTATGTGAGCATGCCCAGTGGGTTTTGGCATTATATTTACGTATCTTTATTCTGTTTTATGTATCTTACTATGTCATGTATATCCTTTGTTTAAGTCTCTGTGTGCTCAAAACAAAATAATTGGGGACAATAGAGTCAAGTCCCTTCAGCCAACTCCATCAGCGTGTTTGCATGGAGATTCATGTTTTTATTTTTTTGTTTTTTAAGTAAAACTGTATGTTCTTGGTTGAATATCAGTGTCTCCTACAAAATTTGATTATATTTCTGTGGGTAGCTGATGGGAGGTGCAGGTGGAGGACCCGTGGGGTGCACTAGCTAGCTAATTCTTGTCTTGTTTGTGGTCTGATAAACAGAAAATTCATCAAATTCAGTGACCCATATTGCTATTTTCCAAGCAACTGTAGCTGTCATATTTCACGAGTTTCCATTACAGTGCAGCCAGTTTCATCTTAAGTAAGTTCGAAAAAACACTAGATGCAAACAAGTACAATGTCAATGTGTTTGACAGAGAGAGAGCATGAGAGTGGTAGTTCTAAAAATAGAAAATCAATATGTGCCGGACTATGTTGATACTGAGGCAGGCTGCCACTAAACATGAGAAACCTTTAATATTTCTGGCTGCAGCCCTAAAATCTAAACAACAAAGTAAGGTTGTTGTTCCAAAAATGACTCAGCTCTTTCTGATCTGCTACTGTTGTGGATAAGGTGAGGTAAGGTTGGGTCAGACCACTTCCTGGCAGGTACTGTGATTTAACATTTCCATTGTTTGGTTTTCTGGAAAGGCGTCCACATGGACGAGCCTTACCAGACAAACATGTTGTTATGACGGGGGAATTACACAGAAAACACCCTTGGAGACTTACTCCCACCGGTTCTTTAAAACCCAAGACATATGGGAGGTGTTGTCTTAGTAAACACCGTTCAATCACAAGCTGCAAATCTTTCTGTCCTCAGTGCCATCTCTTTTCCCTGTCCTGATTTGCCACCTGTTGCTCTTCCCACTCAACACAGATTGTTTTTGAGTCCTTTCACATTTCATATTCTCGGAAATTGCTGTTTTTTTCAGCTCTAATTCAGCTCAATTTGTTAATGTCTTGAGGAGATTTTGAAAGGACGCTGGACTTTGATGTGCATGTTGTTTGTTGTGAGAATCAACTGATGAGCTCTTAGCTTTGTCACAATGGGCCGATCCATGCCCGTCTGTCTGGCCAGGAGCCCAATAAGACGGCACATTGATGGCCCTGGGGCTGGCCTGTATGTCCGGCTTGTGTAAGAGGTATTAGGTGGTCACGAGGGAAGCAGGGGAACATTGTAGTCCTGATTTTATTATACACAACAGAGTGCACACTAAATGATGTGCTCTTATCACAATGTTGCTTTTCACCGAAAATGGAAAAGATGTTATGCTTGTGTAACCTGCAGCATAATTAGTTGATGAGGTTACAGTAAAAGAGTGACTCATAAGACACCCAAGGACACAGCATGGTGTGAGCAATTCACACCTGCTACATTAGGTCCTTTATTATGCAACAGCTGGATTGTATAATAGTGTTTTTTTTTTTTGTTTGTTTGTTTTTTTTTATCAAATTGCACAATGAACTCATCGTCATTCCTAGGTATCTCCTGGTTCTTAAAGCATAAGCCTCACAGTGCTCCCGTAGGGGTTAGTCAGGGGCAGTAAGTGTGTTTACTTGAGTACCAAAGGCTGTTCAGGAGAACTCACAGCAGGGCCACTCCAGCATCTAGTCTCCTTCAGCGAACGCTTGTGGTGAGCCGCCACGCCCTTCCCTCTCAACAAGATTAGGAGTGGAAGAGCAGCATCGAGAGGGATCACGTACAACTCACACAAACATGCGCAGACCCACCTACAATAGCCCCTGTTGTAAAAGAGACTCAAGGGAAGGGCAGGGATCAGGAGAACCAGGGAGAGTCACTCGGAGGCAGTGAAGGAGAAGTGGAGTCAAAGAAAATGAGGAAAGCGAAGATTATCCACTTTGCGGGGTCAGACAGTCTATTTGTGTTGACATATTAACCTAGCTTTGCAAATAAGTAGGGCTACCTTCACTGCTTGACCTAAAATAAACTGTTCCTGTCTGTGTCTTACTGCCGTGCAACTGTTGCCATTTTAGGTTCAGGTCTCGTTCCTGGCTCCGTCTCAGTGTGTGGAGGTTAAATCTTCCCAGCTAAGAAGAGCACGGCTATATGCTGTTCCTTTCCCTCTGTTGTCCAGCCGTGAAGCTATTCAAACACTCTGCCTCATAAAAAAGGCTCTGCATGGACAGAGTGTGTCCTTTTTCATGTTCTCCCCCAGATTTTTAACAATGCTATTAAGGCGATGGACTGTTGGAGAGAACATTTCAATCAGCTGAGGGTGGGGGAAAAACACAAAACAACACGGGAACTGGGTCATTTTATGCTAATTTTTAGCATTTCTGATGCGTGTTACAGTAACTTTAGCTTTGTTTACCTTAGGAAACAGGTGCATTTTGGATTAAACAAATCTTTCCCTCTGGTCAGAGTGGCTACCTGAATTTTTCCACAATTTCTGCACAGCATCGTCAACCATGGCCAGATGGCCTGTGGCCACAAAAAGTTACTCTGCAGCCACCAGATATTGCAGTTTAATGAAGCCTCTTTTGAAAATGAGGCTGTGTCTCAAAACTAAAACATTCTTAAACTACAACACAATGTTACAGTTCTACAAACATCTCGATTCATTAGTTCATTTTAGTTTGACATCCTGTGAAATCAGCAAATAGTACTCGTGTCCCGCTAACTACGGCTCAAGACTAACAACGTCCCTGTGATGACAGCAAATGTGTTTGGGATGAGCAAAGGTCTACCCTGGGTTGCCTCAAAGACCAAAGAGATTTTTGGACAGTATGTATGGTCTAACTCATTAGTTCCCAACCGGTGCAGCCATAGAGTCCAGATTTCTCCTTCTTCATTAGTTCAAGGTCCACACAGTTTAATATATTCAGCGTCACACTTGCATTTGGTCAAACTGTCGAGCTAGTTTGCCGTTTATGTTGAGTAGCTGTCCATTAGTCACTCACTCTACAGCAGGAAACAGCAATTCAAATAAAAGCTCTGTGCTGGAAATTCACTGTACTTCAAAATAAAGTGTGTTTTTTACAAACTTGACTTGTTTGCGAGTCACTTTTGGACCGCGACCCACTAGCTGGGAACCACTGGTCTAACTGTGACTGAAATGACAAACTGAAGTTAGTTGTTAGCAGCAAGAGCTCTGCTGTGTGTTGGAGCTAACCAAGCTAATAGAGCTAACAACTAGCAGAGCTAAACACACTAACATGATGTGTACAATAATGTTAAATCAATGTAACGTTACTGAAGTATGTTAGCTGAGTACGGTTTGTTGGTAACATTAAAAGTACTTCTGTCAGAGTTGAAAATATGTAACTAGACACACTGACTCCATTTGGTACTGAAATACACTGCTATCACAGTGGTACTTTGATAAAAATAAGTCTGTGTAGCTGCTATTAATTACAAAGTGCTTTACATAAACTCAATACAAAGCAATAAGAAACAGCAGTTAACTCAGATTTGGGTTATTTAAAAATCAATCCTGTATTTTTTAGCGTGACTTTTTTCCATAGTGCTAGCAAAACAAATACAATCGTGTTTCCTCGGCATTTTAATGTTGTTTTTATTATGTCACTAACAAACTAAAAAACTAAAGAAATTGTGGACTGTGAACTAAGAGACTGAGAGAGAATGTTTACAAAGATAGTTTCAGTCTGTTAATGTCTTTTCACTTACTGGAGTGTCACAGTTAAGAGAGGCTGTGTTAAGTTGTGTTAAATTGCCTCTTCTGGGGGTTGTTATTTTTACGTAAGTTTATATTTGTGACATTAAAATGTACTTTGTGCACCAAATTTGGGTGTTTTGAAGCCTGTGGGGCCAGTACTTTAAACCATTAGTGTCTATCCCTGCTTTATCACTGCCCTGGAATTGGTTAGTAGTGTCATATCTTCAGACTGCGTTTCCTTAACAACATACTGATGCTTGTTCTGTATTCGACAGCAGCAAATTAGATTTTGTTTGGAGTACAACGCCTCTCTCATTCACAGTAGTTTGTTTTCCAGGGGGAGCTGGTTTTTGCTGAATCAGGCTACCTACAGTGCTGCCTCTAAGGTGAAGGCAATTTGAATCTCCTTTCACTAGCAGACCTGTGTAGAGGGTGATGGAAACTCTACACTGAGCACTTGAGGGGAGGTGCTTTGTACTCCACAAAGGCAGAAAATGTGCCAATTCACGGCATACTGTAATCAAGTAGACTTGTACTTGGATCACACTGAATGCGGCTTATTGTTTTAAAGGACTTGATCTTTACAAAGGAACCGAGAGGCAAAACGGTACATTTCTGTTTGCCTGCTGGCTGACATTCTCTCTCTCACCGATCAGAATGAAGCACCTGTCTCAGAGTTGTTGTTTATTCAGATAAACGTATGAATGATACATGGTAGGAATAACTTTTTTTAAAGTAGCTGCCTCTCTTGTTATGAAGAAGGGCTTTTGAGTCCTCCATTATCTGCACATAAAGAATTCTCACTCTCAAGAGATGACCATGAAAGGCCACCATCGATACCTTGTGTGATATATTGCTGCTACACTTACAGTCCACCCTAAATTGCATTGAGAAGCCTCCAAACAATGACGGCAGACAAATGTTCCTTCAAAGAACATGTTTATCACACCCAATATATCTGCAGACGTGAAAAAACAAAACAAATAAAGGCCCTTTTCCCTCTTTTTTCTCCCATATGGAGGACTGCATTACTGAAGAACAGGAAAAAGAAAAAACAAAAACAAACAATGGCCCTGACCTTGTCTATGTGTCTCCATGGAGACGAGGCCTCACCATAAAGCATCCCCCACTGTGTGCCACTGACAGGCCAGCCCTGCTGAAGACATGCTTAACAAGTCTGAGGGCTAAGTAAGACACATCCTGCAGGGTGTAAACACTCATTCCTACACGCAAGATATTTAGATCTGCATGTGTATGAATACATTTACAATATTGGTCACTGCACCGACTCAATCACCACTATCAAGATCTCAAATTAGATTGTTTTGGAGTGAGGAATTTGGGATAATGTTCTCATAGTATCCACGGTCAGTGCAGTCCTTTCTACACAGAGTGAAATCAGTAGTGATATAAACGGTCCCCTCAGGTTATGCGACCATCTTTATCCCTTGGGGGATAAACATAGCTTCCCTGTTAGCCTCTTAAGGAGGGATGACATCACCACTTAGGGTCTTTTACTCTAATGCGGTACGGGAAACACTGTCCAACCAAGGTTACTCACGTCCATTGAGAACAACAACTTAACTCTGAGTCTTAATTTTAACTGATGGACAAGACGTGACAGTGTACTACTTCCCAGAGCTTTGTGATATTTATATTTTTGTAGGTAAATTCATGTTTTGATTGGAGTTAAGTGGACCCAGGCAGTTCTGAGCAGCCACGTCACAAAAACAGAATGACTAAGAGTAAATGGCGCTCTAAGAACAGGTGTACGCAGAAGCCAAAAATAATAAATTGGCAGTTTTAAAACAACAGTAACTCAATTTAGTCTGGTATTAAACAGTCCCTCCAGGATTCCTCAGGCTGTTTTTGAGGGAAAGATTGTGATGCATGTTGGGATGTTTATATGCGGGTTTTCTTTTTTTTTTGCAATTAAATTATTGGGTTTGAATTTTTTCAGGGAAACAACTTTAATTTACTTAAGAAATCCAAAAAAACCCCTCTTTGTGGAGACTTATTATTACAGTGGCAATACATAATTGCTATAACACCTAACAGCAACCTTTTTCTATGCAAGTAAAGACCGAAACTGCCTTTTCTTTTTCACAGTGCAGCCTGTTTGTAATCTATAGAACTTCTCGTATCTTCTTTAGAGCTTAAAAGATGTAACAAAGCACAATCTGCAGAGCTTAACAGTAAGGAATGTCCGGGGCGAGCAAACTGTCATGTCAGCTAGTAAATCTAGCAATTAGCAAAAAGGCAGGTGAAGACAAAGTTTAGGAGCTGAAGCGCGAGCAAGAATTTCAGTTATCCTAGAAACTGGGGTTTAGTTGGGTGCTGTATGAAGATGTGGGCAAAACTGTGTGTTTGCTGCTAATTTGAAAGGACGGCAGATAAAATGGGGTTGTTTTGCAAAGGTACGTCAAGTTGTTATTTGATAACCACTAATGGATAAAACAATTTGTATAGGGGCGAGTAAAAATTGACTTCAGGCGAGCAGATTTCTTGCCAGATCGGGCAAGTGACAAAAATCTGAATGCTGAACCCTGATCTGAAATTTTAACCTTTTCTGATGTCCATTTCAAACACTATCTGCTCTCTGTGGTTGTTGGTTTGTCATTTTCACTGGCCATAGTGACCCTGACAACACTGGTTGGACCTGTTTCTTAATCAAGTTTACTCCTACATCCTTCTCCAAGATAAAACTCCACTTGAATAATGCTTTGCTGCTGTAGCTTGTACATCATTTGGGCTAGAAGCCAGTTGTGGTAACACTTGTCATTATTTTATGACCTTGAGTGAATAAAAATAGATCCACCTGAGCCATTTAATGTCTCATTCATAAATCCACCTCACTACACCTCTGACCTGTGCACTACTCATTCAAGGACAAGAAAAGCCCATTGAGTGTAACAGGTGGTCTATGAAAGGCAGCGGCTGGATCCCCTGAGGCTGTCGGCAAGGGGAGAGTACTGTAAAGCCATAGAGAGCAGGTGGCAGAAGGCTTAACCTGAGCTAAAAGCCATCCAATGAGCTCATCTCCGCAGGCTTAGTCAGCTTCAAGTTGTCTGTTTTCTGCTAGGAGAGCCAGATCTGGGTACTCCCACCCAGTCAGCCAAGTCAGCCACCAGCACCCTGGTAATCTGTCTGAGCGCTACATGTAGGCCATATGGCCATTGCTTGTCTGCCTGTCTCGCAAACAAAATAATCAGTACAAAGTGTTAAGTATTTGTGGAAGTATAGTGTGTGGAAGGGATTGAACCTATTTGTAGGTGAAGCTCATATCTGTATTTGCATGTGTCTCGTGTGAGGACTTGGGCAGGAAGTTCAGTCATAGGTAAACAGATTCAGCCATCTCGTGGTCTATAATCTCACAACATCCCTGTGTTGTCGTGATCTACCTCACTATATCCTCTACATTGATGTCAGGGCAGCCCAGGTAAGCTCTTGTCAAGACGGATAGGTAAACAGCAGCTTCCCTGATTCCAACCGTCTCAATAACAAGTGTGTGTATCGTAAGCTGTGTTAATCCTTCGCAGTGAACGTGCCTGAATGGACCTGATATGACCCTGTAGAAACCATTCAGCATGTCTGTCAGTTTGTAATTCTCTCCACGGACATAAAGTGGTATGAAATGGGCTGTTCATGTATGAAATCACCAGATAAAGTTGAACTAGAGAAACACAAAAACATTATTTTCTAGCTGAGGTTTGGTTGAGCTGGAGACAATAACAAAGCCTTATTATGGTGGCTGTGTCAGCACCATATCTACCTGCCTACCGCTGTGCTCTAATCCCCTGTGTCCAAGCCTATTTTAATGATGTCATGGCAGACAGAAGTGCTGATGTTGTCCTTAAGACTTGGTGTAATTGAATTACTTCTGAGAAGGCAGACAAACAAGTCAGGTCTGAGTGCGGTGGATTATCTGTTACTGGAAGTGTTCTCTAGTAAAACCCTCCAGCAGCTCTAACAGCCCCTACGAGTCACACACTTGCATGAATATAATGTTCCCCTCTAGCGCTGTTACACCAGAGTAAGTCTGAGCCACTACAGTATGTCAGCTGTTGCTATGCAGTTACTTTCCTGGCTTTGTCTGCCCGCCACCAGGATGCCCACACCCACCTCAGTCGGCCGACACCGAGCAAGGAGACACCTCAGCAGGTTCTCAGTCACGATGCTCATTATCATTTGCACTCCCTCCATCATTATCACACACTCACAGCGTTGGTACTGCTAAAAGGTCTCCATGAGGGACTTGTTCAAAAGTGGGGACTACTGGTAAACATGGTCCTTGTGGAGTTCGTCTTTCTCATATGGTGACATGGTAACAACATCATTACAAACTGCGCACAGTGGTCGTGCTCTAAGGACAGGATCCTCTGAGGGGGAAACACCTCTGTTGTGTGACAGCCATATAAATCCAGTTAGCATATTTTTTGTCTGTGTTTGTTCTTTGTCCATGTCTCTGGTGTATTTTATCATGATATATGTAAGACCAGCCCTCTGCTGCTGTTGTTGTGCATAACCATAGCCATCATAGGCATAGATTTTGGGGGGACATGGGACACACCTCCCTCAGTATTTAGAAAATGTGCGTTTGCCCCCTCTCCAATAAGAACAGTGCTACATGAAAGTAGCAGGGGGGTTTTACTTTGACAAAATTAAAGACATTTCCACCTTAAACTGGTGCATAAAAAAATCAGCAGAATGCATAAAATTATGTGTTGAATGTCAATATTTCTAGTAGAAGGACTCATAACATTGAAATGAAACCTGTGCCCTTGGTGGCCATCATCATCTACATTCTGTCTAATACAGAGACTTCCCTGCCATGGTTTACTCTAATGGAAAATGCAATTAGCATAATGGCTCCATTCAAAGCAGTTTACTTGCCAAAGCATTTTTAAAGTGACCTCATAACGAGGGGGGCAAAATAACAAGGCATAGAAGTTTTACCTATTTTAGCATGTCAGCATCTAAGATAAGTGAAATATACAGTAAGTTCAAATGTCTGGTGAATACTTTTCTTGGTTAATCAAATATCTGTTTGGTCTATAGAATATCAGCAAATGCTACCTGTCACATTTTTTTGCTTAAAACATCACTTAAAGGTTGGGCTGGGTTAGTATCAACATCATAACTATATTATAGTTTTTAATTTTATTTAAACGCCGCATTTAAGTGAAATGATGTAATTTTCTGAACTGACCTTACTATTCTACCTGTTCTATTATTTGCCTTTACCCACTTAGTGATTATACCCACATATCTATTTTTTGGAAGCACCAACAGTAAACTCTGCTATATCAGTATGGAGGTATTTGTTCAAAGAATCGTGATATTTGATTTTCTCTATATTGTCCATATATATTGCCCTGGTTTGGTCTATAGAATGTCAACAAAAAGTACCCATTACGCTTTTTTTTTTTGTTTTTGCTTAAAACATAACTTAATTATTAAAATGGTTGCTAATTCATTCCTGCTAATTAATGAATCATTGCCACTCTCACAGAAACAGGGATAAAGTTAACTAATAGTCCTCCAATCAGCTCATATTTTGTACCATGGCTGCAGTAAAGAGCAGTTAACGGTAGCCATCTTGTCCAGACTACAATAGCAGTTACTAGCATAACTTCCTATGAACGTTACTCATTGGTACATGAAGCCAAAAAAGTTTGATTTCTGCGGTTTAAAATTACCCAGACATTTTCTATTGTGGGGCCCATAGAGCAAGCGCATTAGAGATTTAGCTGAGCATAGCCAAGTGGCTTCTGGTTTAGCCCTCTGCTAACTTCATTGGGGATAAAAATGATTTAATCGTGCATGTCTTCTAGACTTTCAAAATGACGTTGGACTGAGTGGATCAATTTCAGGGAGGTCGGTGGCGCTCAAAAATTGTATTCTGATTTACAGACATCTCTTTGACAATGTAAGTCTATGGGAAAATATCTTTTTGGACCCTATGGCATCACGTATCGGACGTGGAGGTTGTAATTCCACGTTCGGCCACTATGTAAATTGGCTCATGGAACTGTTGGTTGTTGAGTTGCATTGTGGGTGAGATCACAATCTTTTTTTTTTCTTTTAACTGTGCACTGTGAGTGTGACAGTTATGGAAGAGCAGTGCTAAACTGATGCGGCACACTTGCAAACAATAACCTGGAAGTGAAAGAAAATGACTGCACAATTGTGAGATGAATCCATAACAGAGAAAATTATAACTCGTAATTCAAGCCAGACAGACACTATAGGAGACTGAACTACATTCAGCACGGATGTTTAATGTGGGAAGGGTTACACAGCTCTGTTGATGTCCAATTAAACCCCAGGTGTTCACCATGGCGAAGCTTTCAGCCGTCTGCTTATGAAATAATTTGAGGTTTTCTATCATTTGCTAGAAAGGTCACTCTCTTTGCTACAGGTCTGACTCACCCAGCATTCATTTACAAATGTAGGTGACATTTGAGCTTTACAAATGAGTTGGTTTTTAAAAAGAGCTGTTGGCTTTACCGAGGTCCCTGCAGATACCTTATCTGTGCAGCCTCCTGACAGGCAGGAAGAGGGCTCTGAAACAGAGACCACGGCTCTTTTCCATACAAGCACACACGCTGACCCCATCACTCACTCGCTCACTCACATGCACGCATACTGCATGTACACAGAGGTAAACAGGTTACTGACACACACAGCGGCCATCTCACCTGGTCGTCCACTCTGTGGGCCACGATTGTAGCCGCCTCCTCCTGCTCAGCATCACTGAGGGGTCGGATCCTCAAGGCAACCTGCAGCACAGAGAGTGAATTTAGTCGTCCTTGAATTCAATCAACACAGAGATATTCAATTTACTGAAATTATAGGTTGGAGAATGAATTGAACTCTGCCTGGATGGGTAGGAACGACACTGACAGCACGGAGTACTCTCGCGTCTAAAGTAAATGAGTCCTTATTTACCAAGGATGTGTGTCTGCAGGCTGTATTGATTCAGCTGTAGCTGGAGTTGTAATTGAATATTTACATGTGTGGAGTATTTGTTTTGTTCTTTACATGAACAGAAAGAAAGTGTGGTATGGGAGGAACTCCACTGATTTTAAACATCAAAATGAGTTTACAAGTTATTAAAAGGGGGTGAATTATGTCCTCTGTGACCCGGGAGGAGCTCTGTCAGGTTTGAGAGAATAATGATTATATTGGTTTCAGATTTGAGACTACAAAATGCACTACAAAAGGGCGAAGTAGAATTTGAAAGATGTAGGCATATAATTGCGCAGGGACAGCCTAAAGAAAAGACACCACTGCATTGCATTAGGTAAGGTGTACATGGACTTGCATTCTGACCACTCAAAGCACTTTGCATTACATGCAACATTCACCCATTCACACACACAGTCTTACATGAATAGCCAAGGCTGCCATGCAGGGTGCCAATCTGCTCATCAGGGCCTAATCTAATCTAATCACTCACGCACACATTTCCACACTGATGGCACAGTCTTCGGGAGCAATTTGGGGGTTGGTAGCTTGGCCAAGGATACTTCGACATGCAGACTGTAGGAGCTCTACCTCCTGTGCCACAGCTGACTTTAGGATCCAGTCTTACCAAAGCTTGACCCAGAGTCAGGACTAAAAGTCTAGATATCATATCCTCAAAGAAATCTTTTGCAGGGAAACCCAAATTCCTGAGAGTACATGAGAAATCTTTTAAATGTCAAGCACAGGAAGTCAGATTTTTTCTCATTTAACCAGATAATAAAAACCACTCACATGCAGAGGCTCCTGGGCTGTAACAGAACTCTGTTGGCTGTTTTCGTGTGTGAATTTTGCATGTTATTCTCATTATCACGTTTATTCTCTCTAGTGTCTAGCGCAGGTCAAACACATGCAAGTTAGGTAAACTGGAAACTCAAAATTGTCCATAGATGTAAATATGAGAATAAATGTGTTTGACTTGTTTGCCCCCCTAAGTGCGGTTCATTTGGGCAATCACACTCAATTGTGCACCAAAACAGCCAGACCGAGACCTTCTTGAAGAGGTGGTCTCGTTCTGGTTACAATTAATTCTGGTGTGGTTTATTTGTGGTGAGAACGTGTTCCAACCTGGATGTGAACCAACTGCAGTCAGTGACACATTGTTTGGGTTAAACATGAGCATGTTACAGTCCTGGAGGATTATTAATGTGCACCTCCTCCTGCACTGCCTTAATATGCACATTCAGCACATCCAATGCATCAAAACATTGTTTTCTAGTTGGAGCCGCGCCTCGTTTTCAAACTGTATGGTTTGACTAAAATGAACAATGACAGCAATATAGTCCACGATGAGCAGCGCTAAAATCAACCTGCGTAGTTGTCCCTCCATTGTGACATTAGAAAGTGTCACATTTATCTTGCAAGTGTACTCTTCTTCAACGTTTGCTTTGCTTCCTGAATTTTTGCCACATGGAAATTCTGACCAATCAAGAGCAGCTTTCTCACACAAGGCATTTGATCTGGTCCGCTTGTAAATGCTGCTGTGAGAACACAAACCAACTCTAGGCAATTATACAACTTTGAAACAAAATTGGTCCCTGATTCGGACCAAAGCAAGACAACTCTAGGTCTGAAAGCATCCTTACACACCACACCACCTTTAACGTCATAACCAAATATAGACACGGATGAACAGTTTGACAGTTTAATTAAACTCCACATTCCACTTTGAATCATGTCACTGCTTGATTAATATCAATTTCTCCTCCAATAATTAAGAAAAAAATTAGAGTGATACCATTCTCCCCCCAATCAGTAACACTCAGACACCTGTAATTTTCGAGGGTGAATTTCACTTCGCAGATACAAAACCACTGAGTAGAACATTGTATTATTTGACACACACACACACACACACACACACACACACACACACACAGCAACCTTGTGATTATACTTTCTCTCCCTGCATGACTTTTTTTTCAGTGAAATGGCATGCATGTGACCCACAGACATATGCAGGAAAAAAATGTGAATGCAAAGGGGAATAATAATAAGGCACTCTCTCTGTCAGCAGCCTGTAGAAAGTGTATTACATGCTGGACAAGAGAGAGGCCAGGCAACTGAAACAGCCACTTCAATTATTCAGATATGGGCTGCAGAACACAGGGCAGGTAGTGTAAGGCTGGGAAATCTAAAATATAACACCAATAATGGATGCTGGAAGGAATATAAAAAGAAACATCTAGTTGTTAAAAAAGGAAAGAAAGAAAATACACTTTATTAAGTACACTTGTACGATCTAATTCAGTTCAATGTATGCAAACTGTTCGGCCCAAAATTCTTCTTTTATGATGCCTTTCATAATCAGGGTTTTTTGACACTGTCACAGGTCGTGTGAATTACAGTGTATGTTTTAGCAGTGAGGTCATAGTGAGAGGTGGTTTACTGGACTGCATTATATTCAGAGGTGTTATCCTTCATGTACGTAAAGAGAAGTATTATGGTAAAAAATATCGACATGTCAATACACATTGAATTGGAATATTTTAAACAGTTTCAATACTCATTTTCAGCAGTATCTGTATACGCCAGTAGCCGCTGCGCTTTCTCGCCTTATCTTTATGTCTATTACAGTCATTCTGCTGTTCTCTGTCACTAACCAAAAAAAGAAAAGTCATCGATGTCATGTTATACCCTAGGATTGGTCATTATATTGATATTATAACGATATCATGATATGAGACTATATCGTCTTACATTTTGGATACTGTAATTAGGGCTGCCACGATTAGTCGACTAATCGATGACTAATCGAGTATTAAAATAATCGGTGACTATTTTAGTAGTCAAATAATCGGTTTGAGTCATTTTTCATAGAAAAGTACTATAAAAGTACCCCAAAATACTCAGATATTGGCAGCTTTACACACTCTCCCGTGACAGTGAACTAAAACCCTTTTGGCGTGAGTATGAAACAAGACATTAAATAATGTAATTTTGGGGTTTGGGTGAGACAGACCGACATTTTTCAACATTTTTACACATTTTTCGATGAAATGATTAGTCGACTAATCGAAGAAATAATCAACAGATCAGTTGACAATGAAAATAATCATTAGTGACAGCCCTAATTGTAATATTGGAAGTGTTGTGTTTTCTTAGTTTTAAAGGCTGCATTACAGTAAAGTGATGTAATTTTCTGGACTTATTAGGGTAAGGGCAAGGTAGGGTATACAAAGGATTTAGCTGTTCTATCATTTGTCTTTACCCACTTGGTCGTTATATCACATTCCCTCATAACATTTCTTACAATGTCAACAAAACCTGAACATTACAACAAAGCATTTGATCCTTTAAACAACAACATCAGTGCAAATTAAAAAAAAAAAAAAAAAAAGCTCTGTTTTGTCTTCTATGTTTGTACATTTTCAGTGGAGTATAGTGTTATGTGTTTCTGTGTACCTTTGCTGTGTTTGAGAAAAGCCAAATTTCCACAGAGGTGGACAATAAAGACTATTTATCTATCTATCTAACATTATATATAGGCATCTAAAAGTAGACTTTATGGCAGAACAGTTGGGTTCCATAGGTATATCTAACAAAGTGTCCTTTGAGTGTACAGTAACCAGCACATTTCTAGGTTTGTCTTTGTATTACCTACAGTCCACTGTACTGGTTAAGATCATTGGTGTAGTTGAGGGTATGGGATGGATGTACCCATCTTGTCTTCTGTCCGTTTACAGTATACTCTACTATCTATCTTTTTATTTATCATTATAGGCATGTTTAAGTAGACTTCAAGGCAGAACAGCTGCACTGGATTGCATTAGATTGCATAGGTGTATCTAATAAAGTGGCCCCTGGGTGTACACTAAGCAGCAGATTTCTAGGTTTGTCTTTGTATTACCTACAGTACACTGTATTGGTTAAGGTCACTGGTGTAGTCAAGGGTATAGGAAGGATATACCCATGTCTTTTTCTATTCCGTTTACAGTATACCCTACTATCTATCTATCTATCTATCTTACATTAAAGGCATCTGTAAGTAGACTTTATGGCAGAACAGTTGCAATAGATTGCATAGGTGTATCTAATAAAGTGGCCCCTGAGTGTACAGTAAGAAGAAGATTTCTAGGTTTGTTTCTCTGTCGTACCTACAGAATACTGTATTGGTTAAGGTCACTGGTGTAGTCGAGGGTTCAGGAAGGATATACCCACCTCTTTGTCTGTCCGTTTACAGTACACCCTACTATCTATCTCTTGATCTAACATTATCGGCATCTATAAGTAGACTTTATCACAGAACAGTTTGGTTGGATTGCATAGGTGTATCTAATGCTTTCTAGGTTTGCTTCCTTGTAGTTTCCCACCTCCTTTTCGATCTCTCTATCTTTCTATCTGCCATTATCGGCATCTATAAGTAGACTCTATGGCAGAACAGTTGGGTTGCATAGGTATATCTAATAAAGTGGCCCCTGAGTGTACAGTAAGAAGCAAATTTCTATGTTTGTTTCTTTATATTACCTACAGCACAATGCATTGGTTGGGTATAGGAAGGATATACCCACCTCTTTGTCTGTCCGTCTACAGTATACCCTACTATCAGCCATTAATCCATTGAAATCTATAGAAGAGCATAATATTCACTTCCTCCTCTGTAACCTACCCACCTACCTAGTAGTGCACCCACCTCACCAACTATAGACCGATACAACAGTTTGCCTGAGGAAAGGGAAAACTCACTGACTCAATGGTACAGATGTAAAGTCACAAGCATTTAAAAGGACACTGTGTAGTTTGAACTCACGGTTAGTTGGTGGTCTTTCGATTCCCCTGTGTCCTTCATGGTCACTTGTGTTCAGAGTGAAGGATAATGAGCATCAAACGGGACCCTGGACCACGCTCCTCTCTGTCGGTACCTGCATGTCACCCCCTCTAAAGGTAAAACAAGAGTCACCTGCAGCCCTTTGTAGACACACTCAACAACTACAGGACTCTGTTCAGCTAATGTAATGGTTCCTAACAGCAGCTACTACCGAGCTAAACACCCTCACGTCGTGTCTTCTTCACTTAACGACCTCTCGTCTTACTGTCGGTCCCGGCGACCGTTTGTTTCTTTCTACGTCCTTCTTTTCAAAGTGCGTCGACGCTCCGCCGCTCGTGCGGTGTGTTTCCGCTCCGCAGGGTAGAAACGCGAGAATCATTCATCCTGCGGCAGACGAGGAGCAGAGGAGAGGTGGAGGAGGAGGAGCAGGAGGAGGAGGTGGAGGAGGAGGTGGGTGTCACCGGCAGCAGCCCACCTGCTACAGTCACTTCCCTGTTGGTGTGTCCGGGCTCCTCTCCGCTGCTCTGCTGCCGCGGTGGGTTGCTGTGTGTGTGTGTGTGTGTGTGTGTGTGTGTGTGTGTGAGTGAGAGTGCGCGTGCGTGTACGTTGTTGACCATGGAGACCTGCAGAGCAACCGGCGTTGTGTCGAGCTAGCTAAACAATGCTAACAGCTACTTCCTCCTAAAATAAAAACTTGTTTTTTCCAATATTATCAATGTTTTTCTGTCACAAATGCACTGAGATGAAATTTATAACGTATAATTATACATTTATTAAGTATATTTACTTAACTACCGTACTGAAGTGCAAGTCTGAGGAATTTAGGGACTGTTCTTTACTTATCACAGGAGGGCAGAGGTGTGACTTTTATTTATTTATTTATTTATTTATTTGATTTATCTACCGGTATTTATTATTTTGACCCTCCCCGAAGCAACAAATATTTTTCCTTATTTTTCTTTACTCCCTGAGTGATTTGGGGGAAATGCACGACCATCCTTCCACCATAAATTAGTTATTCATTTTTTTTTTTTTTTTAAATAACCGGAAATCAATATTTTCAACGAGTTGCTTCCTGTATTGTTAATTTTTTAATTTGCTTTTTTTCCTCTCTTTATTTCTTTTCACTTGCTTGATTGCTATCTTATGTTAACATTTTTATATAAAACCTTATAAACAAACGTGGAGGGAAAAAAATAAAAATAACCGTTTGTAAGCCTTTTTTATATTGTTATTTTTTTCGGCTTTTATTACAATGCAGCTAGAAGGTGACAGGAAAGGGCCACAGATTGGACTGGCTGCTCCAAGATGTTTTAACTCATGCACATGCTGGTTACTTAGTTCAAACGGTTTATTTTTTGCCAAATTTCAAATGAGACATAGAATAAAATGATTTTGATAAAATATCACTATTTTAAGCTCAGATTTAGGTTTGTTTTGATTTGTCTGATGGGAGACCATTGTAAATTTGAAAATCCAACCAT
The DNA here is from genome assembly GCF_011397635.1 of Epinephelus fuscoguttatus. NCBI lineage: Eukaryota > Metazoa > Chordata > Actinopteri > Perciformes > Serranidae > Epinephelus > Epinephelus fuscoguttatus. Next base: position 28,984,221 of record NC_064771.1, read on the forward strand.
AATTTCTGTTTTTACACTTTTTGGTTATGATAAATGATGTAATTTTGGTGATTTTTAAAGCAATTTTCCTTAAAAATCAGTGGTAACATAGATACCATTCAAATTTGTATGCCCCTCCCCAAAGTCAAAAAAAAAAAAAAAAGCTCCTACCCAGTCCTTAAAAATTATTTGACAACATGGCACACTTGGGAAATGAGTACCTCGCCCAGTATGGTGGCCGGGCATTGGGCCGTGGGGCCCGGTCGGGCTCAGCCCCAATGAATAACATGTAGCTGCCACCCTGTGGGCCCACCACCTGCAGGGACTGGCATCAAGGCTGGGTGCATTGTGAGCCAGGGCTGGGACCTGGGCATGCTGAACCCCTGGTGTCACAGATACAAATTAAAATCACATTATATAAAATATTCTGAGATTATACTTTATTTTTCTGAAATGAGCTATTTGGCATAATAAGTGCTTTTACTTTTTGGTACTTTAATGTCATTTAAATGCAAGACTTTTACCTGTAACAGAGTATTTTTACACAGTGGTATTACTGTTTTTACTTGAATATACATTATCACTTTTTTGTTCTTACCTTCTAAAGTGTGCCATATCAGCCTTAAATATTGTGATATACTGTGCACAGTCAACTCCAATGGCTTTTACTGCAGCAGCAGTTTCCATTGAGCAGCACTTTCTGCTAGACCATGCTGCCATCTGCTGGAGGAATAAGAAAATACTTTACTGTTCCTCCAGTTTTAAACAACTTTTTGGCTATTAGACATTCGGGGCGCTTTGGTGTTTATCACAACGGTTTTCCCTGTTTTGTATACCCATCAACAAAGTGCAGACACAAAGCTGTACTCAAAACTGATTTATTCAACTCACAGTTAGACCCTGAATTTTAGGGGTCGCACACAAAATTAAGCACCATTCTGAGTGCCTGTACAATGTAACATGCTCAAAGAAATGACATTTACCAAAAATAATTAATAAACAAAACTGCATGTATTAAATCCCTACAGAAAATCATTGTTAGTCAGTACAAACATGTACTGTTTGGATGCTTTGAGTTGAAAATTATTACCTGAATATTTTCATTAATCATGGTTAGAGCAGCACAGCTTCCCAACAGAAAGGACAACTTTATTGTATTAGCTGGATTAGATATGCGTCAAGGACATGAATTATTGGCCCTTTAGGAAATACAAAAAAAAAAAAAATATCTATGTGACATCGCCACAAGAAACTAGAAAAAATATATAAAATTGGCACATTGTTTAAATCAAAATAAAACCACACCAGAATGAGACAACAGTCTGTTATTGTACAACTTATATACAGAAGCCGTGGTCTCAAGGTAGTCTCCAGGAGATTTAGAAATGTAAAGCTTCACTTGCAGGCGTGTCTGTGTGTGAATGTAAATAAATTATACCTCAACAATACCTCCTGTTGTGTGCTGCCAGTGCTGGGTTTGTGCTTCACAAATATCAAGCATGAAGCATAATACAAAAGAATACGTTTACATCAGCTGTCATGTTCACATTTTTCTCTTTGGAGACCTGAATGTGAGTTTTGGAGAGATCTCTTTCAACAGGAGAGTTTTAAATTGTCCTTTTATTGTTACTTTAAATGTGAGCACGTTGCTGTTTTACTGCAGTGAAAAATTAATTTCATCAAAGTTATGTTTAGTCGTGTTTTTCCTGAAGAACTCAGGGACATTAAGACAGTCAAATCTTCCCTCGACGCTTCACCAGTAGATGACGAACACAACATATTAAGAGCAGGTTAAGTTCCTCAGCACGTGTCAGAAATATTTAGCAAGTTCCCCCGAAAGAATACCTCAGGGCAGACAAGTGTGAATAATCATTTACGAGCACAGAGAACAGTACTGATATGGTTCAGCTGTCCTGAGTCCTGGACTAGTGAGATGGTACACACTGTCCTCTGTGGTGCTTGGAGTCGCCTCACAGTCTTTGTCTGTTGAGCGTGTTGGTGTGATGCCGTTTCCCTCCTCGGTCAGATAAAGAAGTCTATGCTTGGAAGTCGTTCCCAAAGTGTCTTATCTGTTCCTCGGTCATGGACAGATAGGTGGCCCGCATACTGGGGGAGTACTGTGGAGGAGAGGGTACACATAGAGACACACACACAGGATGTTACAAGCTGATTCTGGGAATTATAGGCAAGGCTTCACAGGTATGGACTGAGCCTAATCATCAGCTACAAATAAAGGAAATGTCATGGGGGATCAAAGGAGTAGTCCGCTGAAAATCCATCTCGTTGAGTATCAATTTGTCACCACGTGTAGGATTGAAAGGTGGCTCTGTAAAGGTTGAAATTTAGCAGAGGGAGGCAGCTCAAGTTTCAATGGATTCCAGTCAGGATTCAGGAATCCACCCGCCATCTCTCCTACATATGGCCAAGACATATAGGGTGCGTTCCCAATCGCATCGGTACTGCAGCTGCCTGGGAAGAAGCTATAAGTGAATCTGGTGGTTCTGGATTTGATGGACCTGTAACACCTACCAGAGGGTAACAGATCGAACAGGTGGTGGCCGGGATGTGTATTGGCCTTAATGATGCTATTGGCTCTTGAGACAGTGCGGCTGCTTGTTTGATTATTTTGTTCAGTTAGACAATTGATATTCCTATTATGACTATTTGAATGGTCATCGGTTACTTGAATGCGCTGTCATCCAATCAGCTGTCGTCTGTTTGCGGGTCAGTCGATGTGACGTAGCCTATCGTCCACTGTGCAGAGGATTGTGGGTCAGAACACTCAGAGAAGAATGCTGGCTTGCAAAATCGGACCAGATGTAGTAGAACATCCTGGTATTTACTGCATTTGACAGACATACTTAATCCTTTTCTGGTATATTATATAGTATGGTAGTATGGGTACTGGAACACTCAAATAGACTTCGTCTTGGTTTTTAACCTCTCTGAGGTCATTTTGTGTCTCTTTGTGGACATTTGATAGTTTGCAAGTGAAGGCCAGGGGTCAGGCTAGCTGTTTCCCCCTGTTTCTAGTCTTTATGCTAAGCTAAGCTAACAGTCTAGCTCTAGCCCTAGCTGTCTAGATCAGATTTCGGCTATTGGATTGGCCGAAATCTTGAAAATGGGTTGTTCAAAAACAGAAAAAAAAATAGGATTTTGAAATTGGATTAGATCGTGTAATTCAGTTTTGGATTTGATTTGGATCAAACCTTTGATATGCGTTCTTCAAAACTTTTATGAAAGGTTGGGATACCTTCGATCCAGGAAATAAGGATTATCCTGATTCCAGCAGCTGGATTCAGGGTGGATTTCAGGAACAAAATGCAACAGAACTTTGGTCAAAATTGGTCAAACATCAACACAATTAGTTCTATTTTGCATTTAATTTGTTGAACTACAGTTGAGGTGGATAAAGTAGACTACCTATTAAGCCTTTCGGTAAAATAAAGGATATTGTTGCCATAAATTAATCCTCAAGCAGCTGTAAATATCAATAAAATGTGCTTAATTTTAAATTATCACTTAATATTATTTACAACGAAATAGTCAAAAGGAGTTTCTAACAATTGGATCTTCCATGCTGTTTTCTGTTTCTTCAAATGAAAACACTAAGATTGACCACATGTTGATGATTGCACCTGTCCTTCACATTAGCTAGTAGCCCACACTGTGATATGTAGTCCCATTTAGAGCGCTGGTTATCCAGATTTGGTAATCTTGACAATTCTAGACTTGGATCATTTGGATCCAGGTAACACTTTTTACACAGCTTTATGTTAATTTTCTCATTCAACTCTTAGCAAGGAAGCGAAAAAGTCTTCCCAAGATGTTGAACTATTTCTTTAACATTTCCTTTTATTAAGGATTCTACCATTCCCACCAGTTTTTATCACCTGACCTCCACAACCACCTGAACATATGCTCCCAATTCTCTCATCAGCAGTTTTTACGTCCCCTTTACACCCACTGCTACACCATGTTTTGTGTTGTGCCTTCGTGATGTAGTGTTCTAGCCTTTTTTGCTTGTTCTCCTGTCTTTCTTTTTGCTTCTTTGCTGCCTTGGTTATGCCCCTATGGGCTTGTTTGCTTGTTCCGAATGGGTGCCTTCTGCTGTCCTTATTTTGTCTGTGAGTCTGGAATCTAAGCCCACACCTTGCTTCTTATGAGATCAGTGGCAGAGAGGTGGATGGTGCTGCAGGAGTCGTTTGAGTGGTTTCTATGGGTGTTTTGATGCTCTGTGTCGCCTTTGGAATCTATTATAACTGCTGTGAATCTCAGCTGACTACAGTTGCCATCTTCCACAAAGAAGCACAGCACAAACCTTTAAGAGCCACCTTCAAGCCTGCAGATGTCGAGTGTTTTATGTTTAAAAGACAGATTTTCTGTGGAGTATTTCTTTAACTCATATCTACAAAACTGACTCAGGGCATAGATAACAGATCAATCTATTATTTATTAAATGTACAACTAGTAACAGTAGTCAGTTACTTTGACATGAAAGGAACACATCACCCGCAAAATGATCATTTGTATTTCAATTTTTTGCCCCCATGTTACTTTGAATTTGTTAAGAAAACTTTGTTTTTCTCGCATGCCTCCATGGTGAACGAATAATCCAAAAACAGAGAAAATTCACAATGAATTGTATGAAAAAAGACCATGTTTAACATTAAAACTATATCAAAACAGCGCTTTGAACTCTTTGATATCAAAAAACTTAAACTAGAAGTGGAAAAACGCCCCACGTCATCTCTTTTCTCCCATTGTCCAATCAGATGATTTAAGAGGCCGGCCTTCTGTGGTGGTCACAACAAGTTTACAGTTGGTAAACAATGGAGGAGAAACTGGTGGTAGTGGTTGCTGGATACCCAGAGCTATACGGCCCGACGATAGACAGCAGGTTGTCAAACTGCCCCTGAGTCATCCTAAAATATGCCTGGAAACGGCCATCATGGAGGAGAAGCTCCTGGACCAACTGGTGGTACTCCCCATGATCCACCCTCTTTTTTAGGGTCTCATGTACCCACACAGATCTCTGTTTCCCTGTGCCCAACAAACTATTTACTGACAGCTTCTCAAGTACCCTCTGCCTCAACATTTTAGGAACTAGGTACTAATTACTGTCAAATAAATAAAATAAATAAATGGTAGATTGATTGCACGGAAAGGTTAGAATAAGGAGGTGAGTCCTTGGTTGCCTGGCAACAATAAAAAGGCGCAGCAAACTTTTTTTTTTCACTAGTGGCGTTCAATTAAAAAAAAAAAAAAGCAGTGTGGTGCGCAATCGCGTTTTTGCAACCTGCAAAACCTTGCACGAGACTGTTGCGCAAAGTGTTTTAAATCATAAGGATCTAGCAAAAATACATGTATTTGGGAAGTACTGAGCATACGACTGGATAAGTGAGACTTAGATTATGCTGCGTGAGTTGTATGAGAGCTTGTAAAGAGATGTTTGATATAGTTTTGCAGTTGTTAAACATGGCCCCCTTTCACTACAGTTCATCAAGAATTTTCTCCAGTTTTTGGATTCTTCATTCACCGTGGAGGCATGTGAGAAAAACAAATTTTTCTTGACAAATTAAACTTAACATGGGGTGCATAATAGATATACAAATGATCATTTTATGAGTGGAGTACTCCTTTAAAAGTAACTGACATTACTCTAAATCTGTCAGTACCCAGATAAAATAAATTCTATAGCAGTACACAGCGCCTGGTGCGTAACACCTTGTGGCAGTACGAGCTATAGAATTGAATGACTGGAGCAGAACTGCATGCACAGGGAGGCTAACTGTGAGGAAATCCAGGGACATAACTACAGTACCACCCTGTGAACACCAGGGGCAGACAAAGCCTCACTAACTAACAGACTGGCTGGAATGAGGACAACAGGTTACCAGTTAAAAAGCCATGCCAAACAGGAAAACTGCACAGGAACCAAACAAAGTGAGGTGAAGTGAAGGAGAGGTAAAAGACAGAGATGCAACAGAGGGAAAGTGAGGGAGTGAACCCTGAGGAAGAGTTGAAAAGACTTACTCGGTTTCTATACTGCTGAGAGTATATCTCCAAAAGTCGATTAAAAAAAGAGGAAATATAGAAATGAAAGATACAAACAAACAAACAAACACATGACAAACGAACAAACAAAAAAATATATAAAAGAAGCTGTTAGCTGCAGACTACTGCATGATGCTGCACAGTTGAAGTCATGAGGGAGAATTTAATTATACATCACTTGCTGGCATTAATTAGGAAAGAAGTCATAAGGCAAAGCACATCACATTTTTTGGTTAACTCATGTTGGAACTGTAGACTGGAGGTTAATGAGAGTGATGACTGACAGTAAAATCATTCTTCATCTTGAAACTCTACTAACTGTGGTAAAAAACAAGCATGAAAAGTAGAAAATATATTGATCTTTGCTTCATCTTTTTGTGGAATCTAAACCTCTGAGCATAACAACACAAAATATGCACTTTATCAAATATAAAATGTTTTTTGTTTGTAGTTTCTGATCTTACCATCACAACATTCTCTCTCTAAATAACACTTTAAAAAGCTTACAAAACACTGATACTTGGAGTGTGCATTTAGTCAACCCGGTCTCACTCCCAACTCATCAACCACAGACGCTTAGTCAGTGGCCCTCTGCGTCAGACACAGACACTCTTTAGCGGCATTATAAGACGCATTGGGCGGCGGCATTTTTTGGCACTTCAAGCATCCGCTGTAGTATAAAAAGTGAGAAAGTTTGCATAGGGTGGGCGGGAGAGTCAACAAACTCCGGACTTTGACCCGGGATAACATTGTAACACGAGTTATTTTAATAATAACGTAGTGCGCTGGTATGTACGATGTGTGTCACGTGACATTACATTACATTAATAAGAAATTGGGGTTTAGCGATACATTGATCTGGATCAATATATCAGTTCAATGATAAACTATCTAATATCACTGATATGAAGTGAAAACATTGCTACATATCATCATCTTTAAGATATGCCTTTATTTTTAAATTCCCATGGCACGTCTATGCTATAATTTAAATGGTGCTAGCAGCCTAGTACCGAAAATGGCGACAAAGATATTTGCTGATGTCATCTCATATTGATCACAGGCAGGAAATCGTGGCAGACTTTGTGATATCAGCAAATATCTGTTTGATGTTGAAAGAATCGAGTTGAGTCGAATTGCATCATATCGTATTAGTATCCTATCACATCGTATCATATTGTACTGTATCGTATCCTATCGCATTGCATCACATCACATCGCATTGTATCGTATCGCATCATATCGTATCGTATCATAATAAAACTTGGGATTTACACCCCTAGTAGGAAACATACTTATTTTTAGCAAAACCACGATGTTTCCTGCTGAACATAACACTAACCCTAACCCTAACCATGTGCTCTTTCTTGCCTAAACCTAAGGAGGTAGACCTCAAAACAAAGTTTCTTACCTGCGTTTTAAGTTAAACAGACTGCATGCATTTAACAAGCGGAAACTGTACTTTTACTGTGAAAAGTTTTTCTTTAATCTGCGTTTTAAGTTTATTTTGAAAGAGCAAGGGCACTAGAGACTTCTGGTGTAGTGCTCCACTTAATTAAATGGGGATAAAATGATTTAATGTTGCAAGTCTTCTAGACTTTCCAAATGTTATCAGACTGCATGGATCAAATCCTGATAGTGAAACAAGTCATTTTGTTGAGGTTGCAGATCTCAAAAAAATGTATCCATTGATTTATAGACATCGCTTTCACAATGTAAGTCTATGGGAAAAACTCCTTTTGCGGCCAGTGGCATCGTGTGACGAACCTGAAAGTTGTAATTCCACTGTTTGGCCACTATAAAAATTGACTTCAATGCCTGGCGCTGTTCTGAATTTGACATGCCATCCCTGACTGAAAATCGACACAGGAGGAGTACTTAGAGCGCCATAGAACCACTGACCAAGCATCGGAGTGCTGGGAGTGAGAACGTGTTGCTTTAACTGCTGTATTTTTTCACACACTTGCGCAGCATGTTATTAAGAGGCTGCGCCCAATGAAAATTTAATCCAAAATGTTTCTATATTTATCTCCGTGATGTACAGTAACAGGAGACAAGTGGCCCAGCGGGGAGCAAATTATTCAATGAGGAAGAAAACCTTCAGTGTCAACAGTGAGCCAGTTTGTGGTTTAAGACCCGGGTCACTCCCTCCTGGGAATTTGGCCTGAGAGAGGCTAAATGATGTTCACTTCATGATTAAATATTAACCACATTACTTCTCCTCGCCTTGCTTTGGTACTGTAAGCCTCAGTAAGTTATGGAGGGCAGAGGAAGGCACAGTGTACGATAAAAGAGTATCTCATTAAATACCTTTTAGGAAATCCTTAAAAAAGTTGATTAAATTAAGGAAAGTTTTTATATATGGATTAATATTTGAGTGACATTTAATGAAGGAAAAGAGCCTCTGAGTGAATATATGAGTGAAATAATCACCAGTTATTTATTGTACAACAACTTCCTGTGCTTTGAAGGCTAAATCTGTCTGTTAGCTCAGAGGGAAGTGACATCATAGGAAGGACTTGGCCTCTGGGACCCAACGCACCGAGGGGGGTGGAGAGCCTCGTCCTATCAGAGGCACGTTCTCGTACCGCGGGTTTCCCCCGAACAGAGCTGTCTGGTTCCTGAGAAAGAATAAAAAAAGCGACTTATGAGGAATAGTGGAATTTATAAATCACACTTTGCTCCACGCGTCACATCAGTTGACTCACATGTACTCGGATACGGGAGCGTTGGACAGAGCCGGGGCGGGCGGGTGTAGGCTGTTCTGGCTGCCCATGCTGCTGCTGTAGCTGCAGAAGCTGTGCATGTTGGTGAGGTTGGGGTTCTGGGAGGCTATCCTCCTCGCCCGCGGGTTGAACGGATCCTCTTCATCGATGTCGTCATAATCTCGTTCCCTAGAGGACACAGGAAACATCAGAAGAGGAGCCAGATGAATAGCTCGGTCCAGAGGTTTCAAACTGTGAGGGAGACACGTGATGCAAAGACAGTCTGTGAGGTGAAAGAGACTGGTGCATGCGGGTGTTGTAAAAACAAGGGAGGTTAATTATTGTTGTTGGGCCTGTTCATTTGACCGCTTATCAGTGTTGTCAGCAGCAGCAGCGGTGGCTGTGACACATGGCTCACCGAGACAATTAAGGTACTTCAGCTACTTCCTCTCTGAATCATAACTAAAATAACTCGAGTCAAATGAACCCACAGACATGATACAGATATTTTTGGATTCAGTGTGACTTATACTGTTACACAGTTGTCTCAGAATAACAATGAACATCCGTGAATCCAGTTAGAAATCATCGAAAGCAGACACTACTTATAACTCCAGAACTTAACCGAGAGTCATCACACAAGTTTTCCTCAGTAAGGTAACATAAGGTAAATGTCCCCAAGGGGCAATTTGAAATACAGACAGTCTTCATGAGAACAACAAAACAGACAGTACAATACATAACACACAGTATCCAGTCTCACACACTGTCAGGGGTAAATCATGGACAATTAATAGTCACTGCTTGTTAAGATAAGCAACAGCAGACGGGACAAAACATGATCTCTAATGCTTTGTGCTGCATTTAGGTTGGCAGAACCTCCGCCCTGATGGAAGCAATGTCAACACGAGTAAGCGCTAATGGCTAATTCTGCATACTTTTAATAATGCCAATTTGCCAAAATGTTAAGAAAGACAGGCAAACACTGCAACCTGAAGCATAACTCAGTGAATCCTTGCCAACATTATACTTCCTGTTTACTTGCCCTTGCCCCACTTTTTTCTCCTATAACTAAAGATCCAGACTTTCAGCAGGTTTTTACCATGAGCCAAATTATCCATAGAGGGCTCTTCCTCTTCCAGAAAAACAAACTTGGTGATTTAAACTGGTAAAAACCCTGAATAAAGCAGTTTCACTTTAAAAATCAGTGTTTCTCCAATGCTGCTTGGCTCATCACAGAAGGGCTGCTAGCCCAGCCTCTGCTAATGTGTGCTCACGTGTTTTTCTCTGATAACTAAAGAGCCAGAGTTTAAAGAGGGTTTTACCAGGAGCCGAATTATCCACAGAGGTCTCTTCCTCTTCAAGAAAGTCAGATCTGGTGATTTAATCTGGTAAAAATCCTGTATAAAGCAGTTGCACTTTAAAAATCAGTGTTTCTCCTATGCTGTTTGGCTTGTTGCAGAGGTTTTTACCATGAGCCGAATGATCCATAGAGGGCTCTTCCTCTTCCAGAAAAACAAACTTGGTGATTTAAACTGGTAAAAAACCCTGAATAAAACAGTTTCACTTTAAAAATCAGTGTTTCTCCAACACTGTTTGGCTCATTGTGGAGGGGCTGCTAGCTCAGCTTCTGCTAATGTGTGCTCATGTTTTTTCTCCGATAAGTAAAGAGCCAGAGTTTAAAGAAGGTTCTACCAGGAGCCGAATTATCCACAGAGGTCTCTTCCTCTTCAAGACAGTCAGATCTGGTGATTTAATCTGGTAAAAATCCTGAATAAAGCAGTTGCACTTTAAAAATCAGTGTTTCTCCTATGCTGTTCGGCACAGCAGGCGCTCAAGCCAAGCTGCCGCTAACATTTGCTCAACTTTTTTCTCTGATACTTTAAAGTCCAGATGTTGGATGATTAAAATCTTTCATCCAGTTAAAACATATCGTTGAAAACATCCAAAATCTAAAAAGCATATTGGAAAAATGTGGCTTAAACCTGGATAAAAAGTCAGCCTCTGGCAGCCAACCACAATTACAACCTCAATCAAGGACCCAGAACATGTCCTTGATTAAAATTACAGATTTCTCCGGGTTTGAACATTGTCGGAAATATTTGGGATAATCAACTCAGCAAAGTATATAACATTGCTCGAGTTGTTTTTAGACATTTCAGTGTGGAAAAGTTACATGTTATATCTTGAAAGATAAACAGTGAGGTTTAAAATGAAAGGTGAGTTTAAAAGGACGCACGCTAAAATTATTAGCTACTTAAAGAAGGCATTTTGAAGTCCAACTATTAAATGTATATTTGTAGCAGAACATCTGGGACACATCTATATTGTTTGGCTCATACAGTGGGTATAACTGCATAAAGATGGCTGCAGGATGAGGAAATGAGGGCGCTCAGGCAGGCAGAGACGCAGAGAACGAACTGACCTGCAGGCAATTTGTCTCCATGCCCTGGGAATGGCACACAGCATGACAGTGAAGGCACAGGCTGCCAGGGTGGAGAAGAGGCAGAGGTAGAGTACACCCTCCACCCCATCGTAGCACACCCCCACCATTGCATCCAGGTAGTCCTGGAGAGATCAAAGACATCATATAACACAGACAAAAAAGGGGAAGATGCTTGTTGAGGCGGATTCTTACTGTCACATTTGAATTCAAAGCAGAGCAAATGAAGCAAAGATGAAAAAGCACTTAGAGCGCTGGAGTGCGTCGTCTCCAGGAGGCACATACTTCATTCATGTTGTGCACATTCAGTGGGATGTTCGACATTATTTATGTACTGCAGTCATAAGCTGCACCGTTCAGGTTTAACGGTGCAGGAGACTCGCACATACGTATGTAAGAAAACACAGTTTAGAAAAGTTCCTCTCATTAAATGTGAAAGTCTTTCAGTTGTGCCTTTCTCTGCTCCGTTCCTAGTTCCACTTTCAGTTTGATGCCGAAATCCTGTGTGGCCACTTACTCTCCTGTTGACCTAGTTGTGCTGCTGCGATGCCAATTAGGATGCAGTGAACGAACCTTGTTGAGCCCCCTGCAGTCCAGCAGGGCGGTCAGCTGGTGCAGACTGGCCTCCGAGGAGTTGAGCAAATGCTGGATACCCAGTAGGTCTCTCTGCGGAGAGGTCACCAGACAGTATCACTGGCAAATTCTTGAGCTGCGCTGTTGTACTACGGCATGAAAGTCATAGCTTTGTGTGTTTGTGTGTGTGATACCTCAGCAGTGGGGAACAGAGGCACGGCAAACTGCAGCAGACCCTGGATCTGGATCTGCATGGTGGTCAGGGACCTCTGGAAGATGGTCAGGGGCTGCAAACAAGAGAATGTGTTTGAATGCACGCAGAGTTAAGAGCATGCAAATGACGAGTAAACACTGGTCCTAATAGAAGTCTTGAGGGAAGCATCACAATGAAAGAGTCGGCAAACAGCAGAGAAACTAAAGGTTCTCAAGGCTGTTTAATGGAGCTATTGTCAAGTGACATAATGTGCTTGATTTTTCTAAAAGAATGTGCAGACGTCTTGTTCTTCCACAAAGTGAAAACACATGGATGAAAGCTCAACAGCAGCTATAATGGATCTTATTTTTCTGTAATGTCATTTGTTAGTTTTTTTGAAAGGCAGAATTCAGCTAAATTAAAGTGAAATACCACCTAAATTTTGGAGTTTCAGTATGTGTTTTCCACAGCCTTGGAAAGTTCAGTCAATATGTGTGAGCCAGAAACCAGACAAGTAAGTCTCTCAACCTTGTGATGCCATTAGGTATCAAGTCTGGAGTTGCTCCATAGACTCACTTCAAACAAGTTAGGTCAGTCTCTAAAGATGCGCTCTCTTCTGAAGATACAGACTGCAGTATCTTCAAGCAAGGGTGCATGTGCCATCTTAACAAATGCTTGGAGGTAAAGAATCTCTCATGTACCCTGCATAGGCTACTGATTGGCTACATATGCACAATTTTGTGGCACTACAAATTATTAGTTTTCAATATGGACATTCTCATATAGTCCACTGTAAGCTAATTCTTTATCAAGACAATAACTGATGACTATGAGAGGGTGTCAGCTTTGTGGATATTTAACACACTTGGCCAGTTAATTAGTAAAATAATGTTTTTTAGAATTGTTGTCTATTAAAGCCTTTTTGTAATTAAGGTGGTTTTGATATGCCCTGCATTTAGTTTAGAGGTGTTTCGAAATGTTTTCAAAGACAGCTGGGCCTTTCTCATTTGTGAGTAAGCATGGTCTGAGGCAGTTCTGAGTTTGTTCAGAGTACGAACAAAGTCAGATAATAAAATAGTTGAATCCCAGATTTCGTGTGAGACAGGGGTGCAACTAACAATTGTTTTCATTTTCAGACTGATTAGTCGATTATTTTCACAATTATTCATTCAGCTGTAATATCTATAAAATGTCAAAAAAACTGTGAAAACTGCTCATCACAATTTTCCAGAAGTCAAAGTGACATCTTCAATTTGCTTTTTTTAACCAGCCAACAGTCCAAAACCCAAAGACTCCTCATTTACTATCATAAATGACAAAGAACAGCAATGAATTCTCACATTTAATAAGCTGGAACCAGCAAATGTTGACATTTTTGCTCAAAAAATTACCAAAACAATTAATCTATTATCAAAATAGTTGGCAATTCATTCTATTCTAAATGTTCCTATGCACTGTTTAAGAACAGATTTATGTGCACACACTTTTTGTGAATGAGGCCGAGTGAATGGGAGACTGTTTTTTTGGACCCATTGAATATTTGTTTTTTGAGCTTTATACTATTGTTGTGCTCTCAGTCTGGAAACAGAAAATGTTCCCATAGACTCAGACCATTCATCTGGGTGCTCTCAGTGTCATCTAGAACATCTTTCACCATTCATTGTCTACGGAGCAGCTCCGGACTTTGAACTCAATGACATCAAAAATTTTAGCTTAAGAACTCTAGTTTTTGGATTTAGGAGATAGTTGTTCATGTTTACGTATATTTTGGAGTGTCTTGGACCATTGGAACAACATATATGAATTTTGAAAATGGGCATAATTCCCCTTTAAGACTTAAATAATCCCATGATTTTATCTGTATTACCCTGAATTAGTTTTGTAGGGAAATTCATGGTCCCCAAGTGATGTATTCTAACGCCTTTGGTGAACTTTCTCTGTAGCTAATTTGCTATTGTTAGCATGTTATCACACTATGAAATGTTCTTTACTTTTACATATAATCTATTTTCTAACACTGTTCTTCCTCAACCGCCTCTTCTGGAGTTCCCTCAGCTCACCTATCCATCTTGCATCATATTTAACTAATACTAATTTTATTTTAGACCACAGGAATAACATGTATGTGTATGTAACATGTATGTATTCCTGTGCATGTATTTTGAAAATGGATATAGCTTCCCTTTAAAACTTTGATAATCCCATGATTTTACCTGTAGTGTTACCTTCGAGTCAAACTTTTCACTTGTTCCCTAGAATATCTCAACACCTACTGGCACAAAATTTTGTAGGGACATTCTTGTTCCCCAGATGATGTATCCTACTGACTTTGGTGAAGTTTTTCTGTAGCTACCTCATGGCATGCTAAACACACTATAGATTTGCAACGACCAGAAATGTCCTTTTTATTTTGCATTTAAGCTATTTTCTTAAACTATTCTTCCTCAACCGCCTCTTCTGGAGTTCCCTCAGCTCACCTATCCATCTTGCATCATATTTAACCAATACTAATTTTATTTTAGACCACAGGAATAACATGTATGAATTTTGAAAATGGACATAGTTTCCCTTTAAGACTTTGATAATCCCATGATTTTACCTGTAGTGTTACCCTCGAGTCAAACTTTTCACTTGTTCCCTAAAAATATCTCAACACCTACTGGCACAAAATTTTGTAGGGACATTCATGGTCCCCATATAATGTATCCTACTGACTTTGGTGAAGTTTTTCTGTAGCTACCTCATGGCATGCTAAACACAATATGGATTTGCAACAACCAGAAATGTCATTTAATTTTACATTTAAGCTATTTTCTTAAACTATTCTTCCCCAACTGCCTTTTCTGCTGTTCCCTCAGCTCACTTGCCCATCTTTTCATCGCATTTAACTAATACTAATTTAATTCTAAGACCACAGGAGTAACGTGTATGAATTTTAAAAAGGGTGTAGTTTTCCTTTAAGACTTTTATAATCCCATGATTTTACCTGTAGCGTTACCTTCGAGTCAAACTTTTCACTTGTTCCCTAGAATATCTCAACACCTACTGGCACAAAAATTTGTAGGGACATTCATGGTCCCCATATAATGTATCCTACTGACTTTGGTGAAGTTTTTCTGTTGCTACCTCATGGCATGCTAAACACACTATAGATTTGCAACGACCAGAAATGTCCTTTAATTTTACATTTAAACTATTTTCTTAAACTATTCTTCCTCAACCGCCTCTTCTGCTGTTCCCTCGGCTCACTTACCCATCTTTTTATCGCATTTAACTAATAATGATTTAATTTTAAGACCACAGGAATAACATGTATGAATTCTAAAAATGGGTGTAGCTTTCCTTTAATAGCAAATCCCAAACAGGAGAGGAAAACCTTTAATTTGTTCTTAACTCAATTTTGACCAAATAAATTAATATATTAAGGCTTTGTAGGTCAGTGAACTGATTTAAACTGATATAATAATATCCAGTTATTACATTACAGTCCTCTATAGCTGGAGTCATCATTGTGGTTTTATGTTCCCACCAACAGGGGGCAAAGTAATCCTCCACACTCAGTACGATGTAAGTGGATAATCACAACCCACCTGAAAGACGGCACCTTCTGCCCAGTGCCTCTTTTTCAATTAACATTGGAGCATAACCATAAATGAATTAATCTGTCACATCTCTAAAGTAAAATTGTATCTTCACAGTCACCCAACCTAACGAGAGCAGCCTGGAAACCCCTGGCCTGTGGTACAATGTTAAACTGAAACAGGATATGGTCAATTACCTCGACCATCCATAAATGTAATTGCTTTCCTCTGATCTGACGTTTTTTCTCTCTGTGGATCTGCACGACTGTCGGCGGTCAAACTGCTCTCTGCAGCACAATCTCACAGCCTGATCAGATTTTTATTTCAGCTTGGGCGAGCTCGTTCTGGGCCAAATAAAGTAAAAATAGGAGGCAGAGAAAGTGGATGGAGGAGGACAGGAAGAAAAGGGAGAGGAGATGACGATGATAAGAATAGAAAAAGAGCTGTGGAAAGAAGTAATGCCCCAGAGCGATGAAATACAAGGGCACGGAGGGTAGAAGTACAGGGCAGCGCTGCAGGTTGAGGCTGAGAATACATGAGAGAGCGAGGCAGAGAAGAGGGAGCTTGTATGTTTGCCAATCAGTGTGAATCCCTGTATCTGGCAGCTCGCTTGTGAACTTTGCACCTGTTGGTTATGTGTGTGGCAGAGAAACGAGTGCTGACTTTGTTTACCAGGCAGGGTGACGGCTGTCTGCCCTGTGCTGCTGCTGCGCTCTTGTTATCCTCGGGGCATGTCTACGAGAGCCAGATAATAAGATCTGAGCTCCGCAGGGCCAGAGCTCGTAGAAATTGACTTTACCACTGACTGATGTCAGTGGTGAATTCGGTGATGTGACCCGCAGTAGTAACCTCGCAGAACCTCAGAAGATAGGGAAGACGGAGAATCACCAAATTGCTTAATATATTCTGCAATTTCACAGCGTCTGTTTGGGAGTTTTGTAACAGTTTGGCTTGTTTGCTTGATAAATGCCAAAGACTGAAGTAATACAGGAGAAAGAGACGGAGGGAAAAATGATGGTGACAGCCTCGGAGATAGCGTTGGATGCTTTGTAATTTTGTAACGTTCAGCCAGGCTTGTGAGGTGAAGTGAGGATGTAAATCAGACAGACAGGGCTGGATGGAGAGAAGGAGCTTGACAAATATGAGGCTTGAGGGGCAGAGCAATGAACTCCCCATCCAGCGCTGATTTCATGAATTACAAGTCAGAGGATGTTTGGACATTTAAGTTTCAAAACGTCTGGATTACATAAAACCATCTTTTCAATATGTAGAGAGGATCTGCTTCACATTCAGATACAGTCATTTAAATGCAGTTTAAACAATGGTTGCCTGAACACAGGGTCGTGGCCAGGATTTTGGATACCTCCTTAATTATTTGGATTTCTTATATTTTATTTTATCAGTTAACAATAATTCATATCCTTTTTTATTAATAGTAATTCTGTGAATGTTCCATCTCAAAATAAAGGTTTAAATCAGTGGTTCCCAACTGGTGGGTTGTGGGTCCATTCTGAATGGACTGCAAGTAACTTGTGAACATGACAAGTTTGTAAAAAATACACTTTATTTTGAAGTACAGTGAATTTCTGACGCGTAGCTGTAATTTTGAAGTGCTGTTTCCCACTGTAGAGTGAATGACTAATTGTCAGCTACTTAACAAAGACAGCAAACTAGCTCGACGACATGGCCAAACGCAAGTATGACGCTGAATGCATTAAACTGTGTGGACCTTGAACTAATGACTAAGGTGAAATCTGGACCCAGTGGCTGGACCAGTTGGGAACCACTGGTTTAAATGATGTTCCTTCTTCACACTGCCTGGACTAAAATTCTGGTGTAGAAATTCAGTCCTCTTCCAGTTGCCACCAGACGTTGATTTGACATATGTCAGACGGATGTTACATTTTGGTTGAAATAAAATTTGGGTTGACAATATCACATTGTGTGGATGTTAACATCATGCTGTTTTGCAGACATTAGGGGTTCTTCTCCATTCTTTCCCATACATTGATTTATTTGTATCAGCCCGCCACAGTAACAACATCTGCCGGCCCGTATTGATTTTTTATTTTTGGAGCTGGACCGTTAATTAGAAGCACTGTGGGTGAATATCTCTACCATTAAGCTATTCATTAAATCACACTCTCAGAGTGCAGAGTGTAGTCTGGCTACATATGGAGCAGCAGAACACCAAGGCGCAGTGTGAGGGAAACTTAACCATCAATTGCATTGAGTCTGAAAATTCGCTTTCACTCATTTCTGCAGCAGCTGCTCCTCTTATCCATTGATCTGATCAACTAAAAACCCCTCTCCATTAACTCTAATGCAGTTGTTTCAGATTTCCTTCATTTTCAGGCTGGTTTTGTGGATTTGGAGCTAAATGTTGTCCCTGGGGCACGTCGTGTATTAATGATACTTGTTGCCTGGAGAGGTTGGAAAAAGATCTACATTTCTTCCCTGTTCCAAAATCAAACCCTGCAAAGTGTAGGGTTAGCTAGCTAGCTACTGAAGATATAGCCTACTGAATGTATACACATGCTGCTTTTGCTTTGTTATGATTATAACAGTGAAACAAAGACCAGTGAAGGGAAGCAGGGAAACTCTGCTGATATTCAACCAGCTCTGTGGCATCACATGAACGTGTTTGACTTACCAAGGAGATCCCTGCCCGTCTGGTGGCTGAGGTCTGGGTGTTGGCAGCAGTACGGGGGCAAAGCCAAACACGGTTCATCTGCACACACTGCGATGCCACACAGCTGGTTCAATATCAGCAAAGTTTCCCTTTATATTCATTGTCTTGTGTGGCGATCAGCAGTGTTGTGGTGGTTCACTTTTACACTGTGATCTGTAGCCTATAGTTCGGCTTTAGCTTCTAACTATCTTTGTCTTTTTAACCTGTTGTTGCTGCTGAGTCAGTTTGACATCCTGGATATATCCTTCAAACACAGACTGTAGACCCCTCTGTCTGCTTCTCTCTGGAATCACTCTTTTATTTCTCCAAAAATATGATAATATTCCTTCAGGGAGTGCAGTTAGTTACAGTGTGGGCTCCATGCTTACTCTGACAGCTTGTCGGACCATCACAGGGTCCCTTGTCAATACACTACACAGTGTGTACATAAAGTACCACTAACAAATTTGTCCCATAGATCTCAAGAACTCACACTCGACACTGCCCTTCATTCAGTGAAGCTGATCATATGAACGGTTGTCAAGAAAAAATCAAAGGACAGACAAACAGAGACTTGTTCTATTTTAGTTAGACTGAGTCTAAACATATTGCAGTCAGCTATTAAAACACAAAAACTGTAGAATGTTAACTCTCCAAATTCCCAGTAAAAATATCAATGACCTGCCCACAGGTTAGCTACCAGCCCTGTTTATAGACTTCTACAAAGTGTTTTTCCATCTAAATTAAGCTGTTTAACCTGGACACGTGACGTCTAATAACCTGTAAATCAACAAACCAATGCTGGTATCAGTCAACATTCAGTAGGAGCAGCAAAGCTTCGTGTTTCCTACCTGCTGGAAGGGGTTGGACAGAGTCTGGTTGCAGTAAAGGTAGTAATGAACAATATCTGTGGAACACACAAAAAGGCAGAAGAAGCTGATTAAATAGTAAAACCATCATTTTTTTTCTTAACTAAAGCACAGTCATGGCCACAGCTCTACGCTCTCGTAATTACAACTCCATTAATGCAACACTGTTGACTCACCAGTGCCGATGATGCCCTTTGTCTGGCTCATGAGATACTTGTCAGGGGACACGCAGAAATCACTCGTTCCCTGGGATAAAAACAGGAGACGTGTGAGAGCAGCGAACAGAAATCACCTGAAAGGAATGAGTGGTTCTTGAAATGAAGAGGTTAAAAAGAGAAATTGATAAAGAGGCATTCAGTGAAGGAAAGAATCGTTGTGTCAAATACTCCACCTGACATTAAAAGCTCATTAGCACTTTGAAAGCATTTTTGACATCATTCTTATCACTTTGTGACACACGAAAAAATACAAGCTGCATTTAAAATCCACTCCAACATGTCTAGACAGAAATTCTTTTCAATTCTGTCACTCACAACCACTTTCACCCCAGCGCACAGTACTAACAAGAAACCTGCCTTGGCAAAATAACAAAAGTGAGGAGCGGGGAGTCTCCTCCAAACTGCGCTGTCTGAATGTTAAATGTCCCCCGGGCTCAGGTCAAACACACTGCGCGTAGCTTAACCTTCTCAGGGGGGGGGACGCTAATGAGCCCCGCACACAGACGAGTTACAGCGAGCTGAGTTCCTCGGTAAACCCGAGCTAGTTTATACGGAGGAGCTCTGCAATTCAGGAGCAAGTTTGTTAGAATTCCTGAAATGAAAACAGTGATTCTGTGAGAGTGCAGACGACCCGCTGTCTGTAATTAACAGCTCTGTGAAGGGGTGCGTTCGTTATGCATTCATTTATTGTGTACTAAGGCACTCATTTAACTGTAGCCTACAAACACACAGTTTAAAGATGCAGACACACAAAACAAAGTACAAAATCATCTGACATGCACACCTGTGACGACAGACTGAAGCCACAAGCGAAGATCCTTAGCAAGACAAACAAACACACTGATGCACCACACTGGCGTGCAGTTTTCCTCTGGACGTGCTGGTTGTCTGACATCATAACAATGCAGACACAAGACCTGCTCTCATTTTAAGTGGGACAAAGCAGACTGGCTGCACTGGCAAGTACATTTTCACAAGTTCAACCCTGAGCGAGGGTGGAGGAGGTCAGACAAAGTGTTGCAGTGATTTTCAGACACTTCAAGGCAGCAGCAGTGTGTTTGGATGATGTGAGAGCCAGATCCATACCAGTGTGTTTTCATTTTAAAAGGGCATTTTAAAGCAAAAAAGATCTCTGTAAACACAAGCTTACTTTTCGTACTCACACGCCTGAAAACGCACATCACTCGACCAATAATGTACACTGGCTTGGACTTGCTGATGTGAACAGGAAGATTATCTGCTCTGTGGTTAGTGGCTTAGTTATGAAAGATATTATGGAGATGGTGACAACTAAGATCACAAATTTCTTTGCTTGGGCCGCCAACGTGTACAATAAAGATGGATAACACGAAAGTGAAGCCAAAACATCTCAGTCGCCCCCTGGTGGCTGGCTGCAGTAAGGTCATAAACCCTGTCCCCTCCATGTTAGCAGATGGGACCAGTTCTTATCATGTTGATGTGTGTTCAAGTGTTTATTTTTCTGATAACGTTGGTTTTAATTAGTTATTTGATGCTATAAAATAGGGGGGTTGACATCATGATTGATAGCTGTGTGTGCCAGTTGATGCGCTTGCTGTCATTGGTGCAGCTTGCGATGGTCGGATGGGTGTATGCGCAGGAGTTTGACACCGCGGAGGTTGTTGCTGCTCAGATTCTGGCTTCAAATGACATAACCAGCACAAGATGGCCGCAGCCATATCTGGGATATTTTGGTTTAATTTTTGTACAGTGGGAGGAAGTAGAGACACCATCTTTGTATGCAGAGTGTAGGGCTGCCCCCTAGTAGTCCACCAAACATGAGTCGAACAGAAAGGTCATTAGCTGACAAGATTTCATTGGTCGCAGGAAAAAACAAAAAGCGTGAAACTCTATTAGGTGCTGCATCAAAACCTATATGACGGGACCATGAGGGAATTTAATTTGAAAGGACAGATACAGGAAGTGTCCACGCTCAGCAGTCAGACAGGAGTCAGGTTAATTTCCAGGGCTGGTACCTGCGGTTATTCCACAGGCTAGTTAATAACATGTCGGGCAGGAAATCCAAAGTGTGGGATCATTTTGAGAAGGTGAAGGACGAACCCAAGGTGATATGTAAACTCCGTATCATCGTACGTATCATCTGAAACATGGAAGTAGCTACATGCCCATTAGCCCACAGCGTCATTAACAGGCGGCTCGCTCAGTGTGTGACGTGCACTTGTAGATAAAACATAGGCCTATATTAATGAAGGTTCATTAGTGCGGTTTTGTATTTCTCTGTAATGTAGCACAGTGTTAACAATGTTACTGATACTATTCTTTCTCACACCTTCAACTCAAACCATTGTGTTGCCCCGCCCAAAATATATCATTTAATCATTAAATTAATATCGTTAACATGCAGGCGACTAGTCGACTAATGGCCCTAAATGAGGACTGTTGGTTGACTAGGAAAATTCTTAGTCAGGGGCAGCCCAAAGCAAATACAGCAACAGTGGCACAGGGAGCATTATCTATCGCCAGAGGAAGGTATAGCAATGGGCAAGGAGTGCCCACACGAGAGGCCTAGCTATAAAGTTTTGGCTTGACATGTTGTGATTGATAAGACCGAATTGGGAAGCAAAAATCGATGCCTACATTTTCAAAACTCACAGTTTTTGCCTGTCCAGACCAAAACACAACCCCACAGTTTTCAAACCAAACCACCACCAATTTAAGTGTACCAAAACGCCGGAGTAGTGCGGAAGCAAGGCGGAGACGTTACATATTAGTAGGGTTGGGTACTGTTCACATTTGGACTGATTCCAGTAAAGGTGCAAGTACCTCAAATTCTGTAACTTTTTAACAAAAATGTGATTTGTCGCAACTCACAAACATATAGAATAAGTACGTGATTTAATAAATACAATCACAGGCATTTCTAAAACAAAATAGAAAAGAAATAGAGCAGGTATTTTGGCTTTGCTGGGGAGCCGATGAAGCTCTGTGGCTGGCTTCCCGGCTTCGGGGCACCTCGCAGCACTTCTGCCTCCTTTTGCACCCATCAGCTACGTGGAGCTTTGTTGTCTGTGCCATGAAGCGCCCCAAAGCTGGGAGGCTGGCCACAGAGTCCTGCGGGTGGCTTCCCTGCCTTGGGTCACTCTGCGGTGCTTCCACCTCCTGTCTGAACCTGTCATTCTCATCCAGGTGTGCTTGTAGGTACGGAAATTTGGCACTGATTGATATAACGTGAATCAGAACTTGAGCATTATTCGGTCAGTACAGTTTGAAAGTACACAGTCCGGTACCCATCCTTACATATAAGTGTGGATGTAGCTCAAGTAGTCACCACTGCTGGCATGTTCTCCTTGCTTACACACCGCTTCCTCTCAACAGCCCAAACCCATTAAAGCCAGATCATGTGGAGAGCTGCCCAAAGGTGTGAATGTCAATTTATTTCAGCCCTGCAGTGGACTGATGACCTGCCTAGTGTTTGCTACAGTCTGCAGCCCCTGAAAGCCCCCAGAAATGGATGAGTGGTGTCAACAGTCTGAGTTAAACCATACTGAAAGAAAAAACAGGAAATACAGAGAAGTCCTAAGAAATTTGAGCTTCAACTAAAGCTTCCACACTGATTCACTTTAGGTTTGTGTTTTCTTACACAGTTAATCATTTAATCAATTACTCCATGTGCAGAAATTTGAAGCAATTAACTGCAATTTTGATAATGGATTAAGCGTTTACGTAATTTAACTAAGCAAATATTCTCATGTTTCAGCTTCTCAAATGTGAAGATTTGTTGCTTCTTACTGCTTTATATCATTTTAACTGAAATATCTTTGAGTTTTAGACTATTATTCAGACAAAAAAACATCTATTTTGAAGCATTTTTATGGACTAAATAATTAATCAAATGACAGCCCTACAGAGTATGATGTAGGTAGATGGCTAAGAAATGTGTCATTGGTATTTAGAGCAGTGCAGACTATACTGAGTCACAGAGTCACATCCACACACCACACACACACACACACACACACACACACACACACAGTGTCTGTCTAACCTTCATGCAAGCAAGTTACACACACTCCACATATGCAGGCCTGTACCACTCACGTTAACACACAGTTGAGAAGACACACGTACACAAACACACAAAATCATTCACACAGATGTGATGTCTGATGATGTATGAAGGAACCACTGCAGATTGATCATGTAATTGCCTTGTTCACAGCTGGTTTTATCCCTGCCTGAGTCATTATGAGGCCTTTTTAAGCCGCTGTGTTTGCTCTCAGGCAAAGTCGACCATGCAGTCCGGTCAGGGTCAGGCTCAACCAAACACCACGTGACAGGTTACATAATGGGTTGACGTAAATGTCGTTATTTTGTTACAACACTGAGAGGACGACATGTAAGAATGATCTGTCATTTCTTTCATTCATCTTCTTTCATTCATCAAGTGGCCACAACACAACAAACTTTGGTTTTGAATGAAAATATCTTAATGACAACAGGCCAGATTGCTATGAAATTTGGTTTGCATATTTATGGTCACCAGATGATCATTTCCCATGATTTTGATGACCCTGTGACCATTACTCAACACATCCTGATACCAAAACCACAGAATAGGTCATTTACCAATGACTCCTAAAATGACAAATATGATCATTGGAGAGTACCAGTGACAGGCACATATGCTAATGGTATCAGTTTTAAACACATGGTTGTCGTCATGAAATCTTCGCAGTTAACAAAAGTACGTAGTTGGTTTAAGTCAACAGAACTACTTGGTTAGGTTTTGGAAAAACATCTTGGTTTGGATTAAGATGATAATGTTATATAATTCAAGTGATGTACATGAGTTACCCTAAATTACGTAAGTTAATGTTGTTACAAATGTACGGTACATACTTAAAATAAGTCAGCGTTGACGTTTGGTTTTACACGGGATGTTAACAGCGCTCTCTTGGGTGAAAGCCCTGTGTTTGTTTGACCCATCCAACCAACCAGACTTCCTCCCTACGCCAACCCTGCAAGCCCTTTGAACAGCGCCAGGCTTTTAAGCCAATTTGACATTGTGGTCAAACCATGGAATTACAACTTCCCAGTCCGTCATGTGCAGCCATGGGGCCCAAAACATTTTTACCATACACTTACATTTTTTAAAGCAGTGGATACGTTGTTTTTGAGCATCACATATTCTACGAAATGACTCGTTTCACTGTCAAGTTTTGATCCATTTGGTCCAATAACATTGTGAAAGTCTACGAAAGCTGCTCGATTAAATAATTTAATTCCCATTTAAGTTAGCGGAGTGCTGAAAGTTAGCTGAAGTCTCAATTGCTCCTGTTCTACTTTTAATTTTACACCTGGAGAGTCGAACGTTTTTGGCTTCCTGTGCCACTGAGCAACATGGGGCCCTGCCTCCAACACTGTATCCAATTCTTTTTATACATACACAGGACTTTGTCGCTCTTTATACTACATCACCTGACTCCCTCATTTACTCCCGTCATAATGACTACGGCCACAAAAGGTCGCCGCTCAACAATAAATGTAAATATGGGTCGAAATAAGCTGCTTGCCCTGATGACCTATATGGCCTTTTTTTGGTTGAGTCTGTGCTGCCATTATTTGGTCAAGCTAGGTACAAATTCGGTGGTGCAGTGGTTAGCATTGTCACCTCACAGCAAGAGGGCTCCTGGTTTGAGTGGCGAAGCCGTACTGTGCGGAGTTTGCAGGTTAACTGGTGACTCTAAATTGTCCGTAGGTGTGAATGTGAGTGTGAATGGTTGTCTGTCTCTATGTGTCAGCCCTGTGATAGTCTGGTGACCTGTCCAGGGTGTACCCCGCCTCTCGCTAAATGTCAGCTGGGATAGGCTCCAGCCCCCCACTCCATGACCCCTGAGAGGATAAGCAGTTACGGAAAATAAAAGAATGAATAAGGTCCAAATTTCTCCTTGATGCTGCTCCAGTGTGTGTTATTTTTGCTAACTAGCAAAACATCCTGGTGTAGACTATTTACTGGAGTTTGCCAGCCCGTCGCTCATTCAAGCACAGTGATGACTTTCAATGTCCCATAGCACCACTCACACTTTCGTCATGTCTTGTCTTGTCAACAGAAATGAAACAGATTTTGTCTTGGTTTTTATTTTCATGATCCATTTTTAGCTTGTCATCTTCTCATTTTTGTCATGGAAAACAAATCGTGAAAATGAACCCTGCTTGGATCACTTGGGATTGATGGCTGCAGATATTCGTCGTCTTTAAAGGACGGCTCATTATCTGACTTCTCCTGCACTGTTTTCTAGAGGCAACAATGCCCGCCTGTACACAAACAGTATGAAAATCTAATGGGGGGATTACCATGAAATTTATGCAGTGCTTTCATGCTTTTTAAAGGGCCACACTCCGCCCAAACTCTCACATTTTTACAGTAGGTAATTAATGGCTGAGCTGCCACGACATTTGCAGTGAATATTCATCTTCCCCAGAGAAAGAGCCCCCTCTGTATTTTGCAGCATATTAAACATTGCATGCATGCAGGATTTAGATTGTAAGCATTGGTTTCATAGCACTGACATCACAAGGAATCCACCAGGATTTCAACCACTGATCAGGCACGTGTAGACCACAGAGAGTGGAGACTTGTAAAGCAGACATTATACCGGTAGATGAAAAGGGTAGATGAAACCAGAGACTAATTTGTTGTAACCGATCGCACCTCCTGCTGCGTTCTACCCCCTGCTCATTATCTCCAACTTAAATTCACACATGTTAACAATCCTCTACAGCCTCCGAGTCAAAACACGACATCCAACAAACCTGCGAAAAACAGCACACACGCCTGAGGCAGGTGAGTCAAACACCAGCGCTCATATCTGATATTCTCTCAAATGCATCTCTCTATTTCCACACATCACTATAATGCTTACCCTCAAGGTCATTCAAACATTTGTGTGGGGTGCTCTTTTGGGGACCATAATAGTGCAAAACACTGGCATTATTCACCTATTCAGCATGTTAGGCTTTAAAAGCTGAAACTGAGTTCCTGTTGTCATAATCCTTGACTTTAAATCAAGTTATTCAGGCTCGTATAATGAAGCTGACAAGATTTGCGTTTGGGATTTTGCTCTTTTGTCGGTCTATTTTAGGCGATGTGCCGTTTGATGGCAGAGATCAAAAGCGTTTGAGGTGACAGACAAACCAAGATCAAAAGAATTTTGAGATTGGGCAGTGGGAACGCGCTTTTAGATGACATTGCGTGGCTGCAAGGGCTCTTTCTAACTCACACACATTTCACTAAGAAGGCTAAAATATTAATTTAAGCAAGAAAGGCTAGAAAGACCCTTGATGAGCAGCTACACACTTAATACATGCAATATTTTGGATAAAAAAAGTCTTGATGCAAATGCAACCAACTGCAGCTGCACCCTGTGTTAACATTTTGGTTTGTTTAAAATAAATCCATTTACACATGCAGGTTTATTATGCACATGTGCAGCAGTGCATAATGATCTCTCCTCCCTAACCCCCACACATTCAAAGACATTTTTCAAGTGCACTGTGCGTGTAGTTGAAGCAATTTATCACCACTGTCAGGGACGACAAGAATTGATTGCAGACCAGTTTACACTAGTTTATATTGGGAAAAGCCT
Organism: Epinephelus fuscoguttatus; assembly: GCF_011397635.1. Taxonomy (NCBI): domain Eukaryota; kingdom Metazoa; phylum Chordata; class Actinopteri; order Perciformes; family Serranidae; genus Epinephelus; species Epinephelus fuscoguttatus. The sequence goes on from NC_064771.1 coordinate 29,011,135, forward strand.
GTCAGTCAGGGGTGAGGAGGCGAAGCAGCTCACCACAGCAGCGGCCAGGTCAGCTCCCAGTGAAGTCCAGCTCAGGACCAGCGTCAGCACTCCAAACACCATCATCCTGCAGGGACACAAAGCAACAAGCATTCCCTCTTAAACTGGGTTTGTCATTTAAACCTACAGTCACTGATTTTTTTTTTTTTTTTTTTTTTTGGTCACTTGGTAGCAACAGACACAATTTCTAAACACAACATGGACATATCATCAACTTCTAAGTTCATATACCAAACTTGCTAGTAAAGAGAAGCAAACTGACAGATGCGGAGGAACATTATCGTTCATTTGAAGCTGTGTTTGTGTCCACTTAATTAATGTCAGTCCTATATTGACTCTCTTTTAGCTCTATTTTGCTGTAAACCAACATTTTCGCTGCTAAATGCTTTACTATGTTCACGGGATGGGATCTATCTTTCTCTGAGAGGGAGCAAATAGTACTACTTTAACCACTAACCACATGCCTAAAAACTAATTGGGTATTTTTATTGCAACTACGAGGTCTATATGAATAATCCTGGTATCATAATAAAGGTAACATTTGTGAGATTTGCTGCAGAGGTGTAAACTTCAGTATGTTACTGGGTCAGATGAGACAGAATGAATGCAAGACTCCACCTAACAAAATTGTATACATTTGAAGTGAATATCCACCTGGAATTATGCAGTTGCAGCCCACAACCTCCAGCAAACCACATCACAACATGTGAATATTACCTATGCAGAAACAGATGCTAATAAAAGGAAGCAGAGCAAATTTAGAGAGGTTTTAGTAGAGGAATGTAAAGGCGGAATTTCCAAAATTGGCCGTTTTAGGTACATTTGTGTAGCATCTTTACTTCCCAGGTAACTGTAACACTCTTTTAATGTCACTTACATGTCACTATATGAATTGATTTGATCAAAAATAACTGTTTTCCAGCTTCACTTTCAAGTTTGATTCATAAAAATACCATAATAAATGGTCGGATAACCCTAACAGTAAATTATGTACTATTTCAGTTCATCAGATCTGGCTGTTCATTGTTCATTTTCTGTAACTGCTTATCCTGTTGGGGGTTGCAGTGCGGCTGCAGCCTATCCCAGCTGACACTGGGTGAAAGGCAGGGTACACCCTGGACAGGTCACCAGACTATCACAGGGCTGACACATAGAGACAGACAACCATTCACACTCACATTCACACCTACAGACAATTTAGAGTCACCAATTAACCTGCATGTCTTTGGACTGTGGGAGGAAGCCGGAGCACCTGGAGAAAACCCACACTGACATGGGGGGAACAGGCAAACTCCATACAGAAGGGTTCCCCTAGGGTTTGAACCCCTCGACCTGGGTTTGAAGCAGGAACCCTCTTGCTGTGAAGGGACAATGCTAACCACTGCACCATTCATTCATTCCTTTGTTTTCATACAGAGTTTGAGAGCTTGAACAGGGTTCAACAGGACATTCAGGGTAACAGTGACATTTAACAAGCTAACTATGCTAGCGAGAACTAGGAAATGTGCAACAACATATTTAGTGGACACTACATATCCAACAAAAGCCAGTGACTGTATCATATTACTTTGCTGTGAGCTGTAAATTCACCACTTCTGAGCAGAGGGCAGAAGATAACATTATCTCAGAGCCTGACTGGGCAAAGCCTCTCTTCCTCCAGGCTGCTGCCTCGGTGTCGGCAGCTGCCTGTGCCAAAGCGCGAAAGCGAGGAGCACTCTCTCTGCAGTTAAATTTGGGGACCAAAACGCCCCCAGAAGTACACTGCACACTAACAGACAAAAAAAAGAAAGAAGCAAACAAAATGACTGCTTGACTTGAAGGAAACTCAGTCGACTGAGGGGTCTGTGAGTGAGGATTTGAATCTCTGACTTTCAGGGGGGCAATTTTATAATTCTCTGTGGGTTCGTCACCACAAGCGGCGTGATCCAATTTTAATATAAAAATGTGTATCATAGCCACTTTGAATCAGTCTTTTTATAAGACATGACAAAGAAATAACATGCTGTGCGATGCAGGTCAGAATGTGTGATACATACAGATGATATATCCATGCACAATCTTAAAAATAATGCACAAAAAAGAGCAATTTTGCAAAGTTCATATGGTTATCAGCATCCTACAGAGGGAGTACAGTGACGCAAATGGAGCTATTTTCATAACAGTCTATGTTATTGAAAGGAAACAGCATGAGCCCCCGAGGACTGGGAGCGGTGATCTCACTGTCCTGTCATCAGCAGAAGAAGTCAAAGGTCATGTTTTTTTTTTTTTTCAGTGGGGGTTTATTCTGCAGCCTCAACATGCAGCTGCAGCACTGTGGCTTTATGTACCGAGGAACGAGCACATCCACTCCTCTGGCCTACATTCGATTACGACCCCCTGGGTGGGTGCCTGTTCTCATGAGGACATAAAAATGTGGTTTAGTTTTACAGTGGGCTCCCTCCCTGATGATGTCAGAAAATGACCTCAGAGACAAGGTCTTGGGTGAGCGTTTCTGCATGCAGGGGAGCGCTGACGTACCTGTCTGAGCGTATGCAACAGGAGAGAAGACGATCAATGCCCATTAAAAAATGAACACTCATGGATCAGCTCTTGTTAGGTGGAATAATCCAATAACCTCCTGTTGATTTGACAACTGTGGCACTTTCCAGATATTCCCCTGACAGCGTGTCACCTGTGTTTATATATAATTTGGGTATGCATGTCAAGGTCCCATCTTTCTACACACTCCAGCTCCCTGGCTAATCCAATTCACAATGTGCTGAGCAGATACTGAACTCCCAACATTGAACTTACAAGTCACCACTTCTGTTCTCATTCTTCCTTTATCTTTTTTTCCATTTCTTTGCTCTCTATATTCCCTCACCCCTCTCCCCCCTATCTTTTCTCTGCCTTCTGCCTCCCCTCTTTATCAGTTTTTCACTCTTGTAGTCTGTCTCCCTCCTTCCATCTGATACAGAGCCCTCCTGAGCCCTGACACTTAACAAGGAAGTAGACGGGAAGGAGAGCAAGGCTTCACAGAGACTGTATCTTGATTTAAAATCGAGGAAGCAGAACAGATGCAAAAGTTGCTCAACTGTCTTACTGTTTCAGTGTGGTTTACCGCAGTAACGTCTGTATGTGTCTGCATAGGTTACATATGTCTGTGGCCGTGGTTCCCAGCATAGCCATTATCTGTCAGGGACTCTGGGATGGATCTGAGGGATCAAAAGATCTTCAAAAGGATAAGGGAAAAAACAGAAAACAAAATCCTGTTTTTTAATTCATGTGTTTTTCTTGTGAAATATTGAATACTTTCACTTAGAGATGTCAGGTTCAGTTAATGTTGCTTTTGGTAGCCTGACACCCCTTAACTGAAATACAGAAAGCCTTCCCTTTAAGTCTGTTGACTCAGTGAGCTTTAGCACTGTCTTTCAAAGTGCTATCTTATTCAGAGGTGGTGAAATTTGAATGTTTCGTGTTGTAATTGTCTTGCCTTTTATTTTAATTTCTGTTGGTATTGCTGACAGACAGCTGGCTAGCCATGTTAACATGCAGAAACATAGTGCCACTGCCCACAGTCTGGTCCCCACTGGTTAGCTAACGTTAGCAGCCAAGGCTAACGTTAGCTAACCAGTGGGGACCAGACTGGGCGACAATGTGCCGCTTATACAGTCTATGGCCACAACCGGGGCGGCGGTACTGCAGAAGTATTGTGTCCATCCTCTGGTCTTCCCCCAGGTAGCCCTTTTTAGCCGCATATCCCGTAACCATTGTTAACTATGTTAGCACCACTAGCTATGCTAACAAAGCTAACAAGTTAACAATGCTAAAGGAGGTTTTATTGAAGAAGTTTGGTTTAAAATGTGCACAATGCATAACCAAGTTCATAATTTAATAAATACATAAACACATTTAAGGTTAAAATGTAAATCTTGTGATTGAGTTGATGTATTATAATGATATAGTAAAATGTACATGATTACAAGAGTTGAAGTTACTAAGGCATTGGTGCAGTGTTTACTCATCTGTATTTCTGTGGCCAAACTAATGAACTAAATAACGTAAAAATGTTTCACTAGACTCGACTTTTGTTTTGTAAATGTCTGAGGCCGAAGCTGATAGTCGGAAATACGGTTGGAGAGACATTTGAAGGACTTTAGGAAACTCTTTTTGTGACATGCAGCCAATAAGGTATTTTATTCCACTTTGTTTCTCATGTTTGTTCTGACCGCCATTTTGTTTTCTCTTCTGTAATGTCACATTTCGCACGCTGTATTGATGCATTCTCTGTTGTGGATATTTTTAAAAGTAGTTTTCATGGCGTGACAAGAAGGAGGTACTTCAGAGAGAGAGAACTGCCTGAATAAACACCTATTTGAGAGACCTGTGTCTGTGTTGTTGTGAAAAGAGCCACACCTGTTTGGGCGGAACTAGCGGTTATTCCCGAATAAGTAGCGCTGCTTCCTCCCACCAGACCCCTGGTGGTGAGGTGTGCAGTAAACGTAAGACCAGCAAAATTAACCTATAGACGACATGCGTAACCAGTTTTTGGCCATTAATCGATGACATCCCTACTTTCACCTCATCAGGCTTTCAAAAATCTCTCGAATAAGACGAACCAAGCAGGAAAAATCACTCTTCATCTGAACTGGTTTTAAAAGGTCATGAGCCAAAAAGGTTGGGAACATTAGCCCTATGTGTCTGCCAAGCCGTGTCTATCTGACAGTTTGTTGTTGCAGGGTGTGTGATGCTAGACTGCATGAGCCTCTGTAAACTATTATGACACTGGGTGACTGGGCAAAAAGGAGAAGTGCCCTCTGACCGCTGCCTCAGTGTCGGCAGAAACGAAGCAAGGCTGTATTCGGTTTTGTGCTCTGGTGAGCCAAGGGGATTCACTGAGCTCCACGAAGTAGCAGGAAATCGGGTGTAAACATGACACAAAGCACATCAAGTGAAAAAGTCACGGGGGCCAATGAGCAGGGCAGATGATGCACTCACCAAGGATGAGGTCAAGTCACTATAAATTAAATCAGTGTGGGAAGCAGCTCTTCCTCTTAACTGAAAAATACAGCTTTTTGCTGCTGTTGTATCGAGTCTATGCAGAAGATATGGATAGTGATGGCTCTTTACATCATTATGCAAACCATCGTTATATGTGTCAGTTAAACCTAAGTGATATAAAAGTGTTGTGACCTTCAAAGCAGAAACACTAGAGACGTACTGGAAATATGCTGCAAATGCCAATTAGTCATAATTCTCAGATCTTCTCTCATGTTTTAATTTCAGCTTCTGCCTTGTGATTGTAATCTCAGAGACTATTGGTGACTAACTGAGAACGCACCTCATTATATTGTGTTTGTGTGTCCTGAGCAAATCATAACAACTTCCTTGCCGATTGTAACTTTGATGTGCAGAATTTCTTAACTATCAAGGTAACACTCTACATGCGGACTTCACTGAATTAATGAGTGTTTGGCTTCTGAGTTTGTTCACCATTTCTTAACAGCACAATTATTACTGGTGTGTGTGCTGACTATATATTAGAAGTAATTGCATTGCCTCTGTGTGATATCACTGTAGAGCTTTGTGCCACCTCTTCACAGTTTGAAGAGCTGCATTTTTAATCAATCATTAATCTGCCTGCCTCTCATCTCTGTATTTTTTCCAAATACCCAACCTGCTGTGACCTGGATTTGACTGGACTGTGGCCCTCCTGCCTACTCGGTGAATATTAAAGAGCTGTGTCATCTCTATACATATGGATTTTGCACGTAGTATACTCCCCTGGAAGGTCATTTATTTTGTATATATGCAGAACTATAAAGGCCCAAGTACATTTCCCTGTGGCACATCATAAATACATTTGTCTAGTTTGGACAGGCCAATTATGAACCAAGGGGCTGAATCCTTTATTGGCAGGATTAAAACTAGGGATGTCAGTTTTAGTTGATGCAGCTTTTGATAGCCTGACACCCATTAACCGGTGACTAGCAATTTCATTCTCATGACTTACCATTTCATTTTCAAGAAAAAAATATGCAAAATAGGATATTGCTTTTAGCCCACGCTCCATTGACTCAGTGAGCTTTAGCGCTGCATTTCAAAGTACTGTCCATTTAGAGGTGATAAAATTTCAATGTTTTGTGATGTATATGTCTTGCCTTTATTATATTTTTTGTTGGCGTTGACAGACAATCGGCTAGCCAAGTTAACATGCGGTAACACTGGGTGATTACCGTTGGTAATGCCTTCCTGGTGGCAGGACAGCGTTGCTGTAGAAACATGGTTTACACTCTCCAGTCTCCACGAAAGTGTGATGAATAAGTGCGTTCATTTTGAGCCATGAAACCCCTCTAGTATTGTTAGGCTGCTATGTTAGCATCACTAGCCTTGCTGACACTGCTAACGGTGCTAACAGAGCTGACATAGTTAACATTACCAGGGCACTTTTATGAATTTTGAAGCCTAAATGCAATTGCCAGAAGTAAAAAGCTAACCTTAGGCTATAAACAAACTACACCACGGTTGACACCACAACAAGGCACCACACGAGTGGGGTATTTACTGATGATTTATATGTCGTAGAACATAATGTGACCGCCTTGTGTTAACCACAGACCTTTTTTCAGGCATTAAACAAAAAAACCTTTAAAAAAGACACTGACTTCAAGACACGGAAACAGGGAGTGCTAAAATGCTAACTCATTTCCAGGTTTTAGGACTCATTCCTGGAGCACTCCTTAGCCGAATGAACAGCACCAGTAGCTAACTCTAACCAAACCCTGGTGGTGCACAGTGCATTAAAGTGAAGACCAGCGAAATAATCCTATAGACTGACATGCATACGACAGTTAACCCATTGATGGTTAACCACGTGTTTCTTCATATATGTATGAGAAAGACCTCTGAATAACCGAGTCAAACCTTTATTGTGTTTAGCTCAAACTCTATTTGCTGTTGCAGATGTATCTAAGAGTAATTTCTACAAGCCAGGGTTGCCTCGTGGGATTCTGTCTAGACTAGTCGTCTTCTTGACTTTTATTCTAATCAGGTTATTTATCTGCTTTCAAACTAAAAGCAGCGTTTTGCATAAATTACAATATTTTTATCAAGAAGGCAGATATTTGATCTGCAAGCTCTACTGCACAGGTGGAAAACTAGTTGCTGAACTCAGCTTCGATGTCCTCAGGCTTACAGAGTTTTAGTCTATTGGTGCTTTCGGCATTTGAGGTTACTCAAACTTCTGTTGTAAAACTGTTTATTACTTTACACAGAGCTTCGATTACCGATTGCTTCCCCCAGGCACTAAATACTTTTTTTTCCTTCTCCTTTCTTATCAATGCTGCAATTTTGTATCACTGTAATTTCAGCGCATCCCACTCATTTGCTTTGTTTGGTTAAATGACAATTCTTCTTGGTGTACGTCCTTGCTCATGACAGCTCAAATTATTTCTGTCATCCAGGGAAATTAGCTTCCTCTCTCCGTTATTTCCTTCTGCATGAGGGGCACACACAATCTCGCAATCCATAGCACTAAGCTCGGAAATAGGCCCTGCTCTGTATTTACATGATGACATTTTAAGGTTCAGTTCACCCGATAGATGCCGTGTTGTGTACTCGGGTTTCCAGACGTTAGTTTCTGAGATTTCTGCCGTCAGCGCACTATAATGGCGGGGGGGTGGAAGTTTGTTTGCGGTGCTCAAATTGAAAGATACAGCAGCAACATACAGAAAAGAACAAACCAAAAGAAATCCAGATAAGAAGTGCTGACAGCGAGGTCTATGGATCGCTCCCCCTCTCTCACAGTGGGCGTATCTTCTTGTCTAAGCTGTTACTGTGTGTCATGCTAACACCGAGCAAGCCACTTATAAGCACCAGGAAGAGTCTGCAGGCCCCCAGAGTGTAATCTGCTCCCACAAGCCTCCAACCACTTCCACTCTACTGGAAGAGAGCATGCCTTGGGAGGGCAGACACTCTTGACACTGACTCATCTTGTGAGTGCAAACGGGCTGGAGAGTGGAGTGGGGGTGGGCTTGTGGTTAGTAGGGCAAGTTTAGCGTGGCTCACACCCTGAACTGACTGATTGAGAGAGACAGAGTGACGCTCGGCTGGATGAATGGAGGCTCGGGTGGATTTCATGCCCCGTGAAAGCTCCTTTACAGCAGTAAGAAAAAAAAATCACATTCCAGTGGAGATGGATACACTTAAGCTATAGATACTGCGAGGAGATTAAGTGAAAGCGGAGGCACTGCAGTAAACTATTTGTGCCGCACATATCATGGTCTATAATATAATCTGTCAGTGTAACGTGTATTATGATGTGTGGGAGTGTTTTTATGCCTTAATTCTGTCAGCATCCTGTTAACATTGAAATTTCTTACAGCACTTTATCCCTCCTTTTTAAGACCCAAGAAACTTTTAAAAAATAAATAAATAAATAAAATTATACTATATTATTGTTAACTACCTACAGCACATAATATACTTTAACATCAATAATAATAATAATAATAATAATACATGGTATTTTCTATATCATAAAATAATAAAACTAAAATAAATAAATAAATAATAATAAAAACAAGTTAAAAATTGTTGTTATTATTAATATTATTGTTACTGATAATAATGAAAATAATATAAAATATAATATAAATATATATTTTTATTATAATTATTTAAAAATAAATATTATTTTATAATAAATAAATATAAATATTATATAGTATAATATAATATATTAACAATTAATATAATTGTCATTATTGTTGTTATTATTATTATTATTATAAATAATATTACTATGATATTACTGTTACTACACCACTAATAATATTATATAATACTGTATATAATAATAAAATAATAAAAGTCAAATTAATAAATAATAAAAATTATTAAAAAAATTAAAAATGCTGTTATTATAATTATTATTAAAATAATATTAACAATTATTATTGCTGTTTTTTATATTAACAATAATGAACAAAAAATGGTATTATTATTTATATTATTAATAATGATCAAAACAATAACATAAAACATAATATTATATAATAGACATTGTATTATAACTATTATAATGCTTTATAGTATAATATAATAATTATTATAATTGTTTTTATTATTATTGGAAGTAGTGGTTTTAATAATAATAAAACAAAAAGAAAAATATTATTAATAGAAAAAAAAATATGATTTTTTTTATAAAAATACAAACAAAAGCAAATAACAATTATTAATAAAAACATTATTCTTTTTTTTGAGAGGTTAATATACGCTGCAGGTGCTTTTTATTTATTTATCTTGTTTTCTTGTCACTCATAAAAGGTAAAAAAAAAAAAAATCGATAAAATATTTATCATGGAAAAAAAGTCTAAAAATACAAAGTTAAATAATTGATGTGACATCCTGTACAAGGGTCCGGAGAAACCAAACGCTGCGTCTGTTATCGGCTGTAATTCATGTCTGAAGCCATTCAAAGCAGGTCAAGTGTTAAAATGGAATAACATTCATCAGGAAGTTATATTGCTGATAACATCAAATGGCTCCGCTCCCATCTCTCCACAGCACTCAAATCCAATTTGTACAGCAAAGCTATTGACACGGCAACACTCCGAGCAAGTTCAACCCACCGCTGGCAACGCTGAAAGGCAAATGTTGAAATACAGCAGGGCTCGCAGGGCAGTGTTTGTACAAGGACATGATCCAATACTCTGCTGCCTCGTTCACAGGCAATTTCCCATGAGAAGAGAAGCAGCGCCTGCCTCCAGCTCCCTCTGTCTACACCAACTCATACTAATTCATCTTGTTCTTTGTTAAAATATCTGCTGTTACTGTTTGGTACAAAAGATGAATATAAAGTACAGCATGGATTATTTTGCAGCCGTAAATGAAATGATTTTCATCAGCTTAACAAAGATGTGGATGAGAGGGTGTTTAACTGCAGCACTGTTGGTAGAAACTACAGTTTGAAGCTTTCAAACTCTTAGATGTAGTTTGTCTTTATACCTCAGAGGAACTGGAAGAAGTCTGGTGTTAGGGAAAACAATCGATAAGGAATATTGTAGTGTTTAGTTTGAAGGAGTGAGCATCATGTTGTAACATCTGGATAAATGGAGTCTGTAGCAGCTGCTGCAGCGCAAATGTGACTTAAACTAAATAAATGTCTCCCAGTTAGTTGTGATTTACTCAGTCAGCTAATCTCCCAATCCACTCCTCCTCTCATCTATCCTGCTCCTGCCTCCTCACTCTCTGCCTTTAGGAAAAATCACACATAAAAAAAGCATAGAGCAGATTGCCTCTTCTCTTTGTAAATAAAAAAAAAAAAAAAAAAAAAAAAAAAAAGCTGTTGTCTCTGTAAATAGCTCAGTTATACGGGGCCGATTAGACTCACGTGGTTAGCAGCCAGCGAGACTGCTTGGCCAGCCCCAGACAGGCCAGCAGGCAGATGATCAGGTCCAGGATGAGGAGCAGCAGGTAGGTGAGCCACCTGCAGAGACAGACAGAGACAGAAAATGAAACTGCTGCTGGTGAGAGTGTGTTTTGGCAAAGTGAGAGGAGTTCTGTTAAAGGGAAAATCCACTTGTAACCTGGGTCTTGCTGGTGTAGTTTCTTTACTTCATTCCTATTAGTAATAAAACCACTGTAGCCTGCTGTAGTCCAGTGGCTGTTTGCTAGACCTCTCCTCCAATCTGAGCTTAGCAATTTTAATTACACAGCAACTGATGTTATGGATTTCTCACCACGTTAGAGGTTGGAGGGGTCATTTTTATGTGAGTAGAACTGAGTGTGGGATGGATCTGTGGTTTGGTGCGGCTTCTGCAGCGGACCGTCGTGGTGAAGAGGGAGCTGAGCCTGAAGGCAAAGCTTTCGATTTACTGGTCCATCTACGTATGTCCCAACCCTCACCTATGGTCATGAGCTCTGAGTAGTGACTGAAAGAATGAGGTCGTGGATAAAAGCTGCCAAAATGAGTTTCCTCCATAGGGTGGCTGGGCTCAGCCTTAGAGACAGGGTAAGGAGCTCGGACATCTGGAGGGTGCTCGAAGTAAAGCCGCTGCTCCTTGGTGTCGAAAGGGGTCAGTTGAGGTGGTTCAGACATTTGATCAGGATGCCTCCTGGGCGGCTCCTGTTGGAGGTGTTCTTGGCACGTCCCACTGGTAGGAGGCCCCGGGGCAGACCCAGAACACACTGGAGGGATTACATATCTCATCTGGTCTGGGAACACCTTGGATTCTGAGGAACAAGGCTGGAAGTATAATGCAAGGAGTCCAAAAATCGTAGACTCTTGTAGGGGACTGAGTGCGAACAGGATGAGTTCAAGCACTCTCGTTCGTCCCATCTCCTCCTGCTCGGGTTTGATTCAGTCCATGGTCGCTGCAAAGTTGTTCTGCTCCGTTGAAATCGTTTTCAGATGTAAAGAACTTTGTTCGGCTCCCGACCTCGTTCAGAGTGTCAAAGTGTCCCCCAGCAATGCATAAGGAATCTGCACTTCTCTGAAATACATACCTTTTTCTCCATCCCTACATGGACATCCTTCACTAGATCCCCTCCTTTACTGCCCCTTAATGGATATCCTACATTGGATCATCAGAAAGCATAAGCCAATATATTGGCCATAGTCAATGTGTGGAACGTCAGGTTATGTACCCCTACATTCACCTTTGGAGGTACCCCACCTATAAAGTCTAACACCTTACCTCTCCCCATTTGCTGTTATACTCCATGGGAGAGGTAAGTGACATTCCTCTAAACTTATTGTATAATATGCGAACATATTCCTGTGTCACTTAGGGGCTCGAGTTATATGGTCGTATTTGACGGAAGATTTTGTTTTTACCTCTTGCTGTCAGAGTTGTCGGGCCTCTTCATATCAAGACATCGCAGACAACACTAGAGTCCACCGCTTACATGGACATACATATTTCGTTGATTTAGAATTCAAATGTTAACGTTATAGCTGAAGCCTCAAAGCTTCAAACTACTCTGTATGGCTTGACAATTTACTCAGAATTTCAAGCATCATTATGGTAAACTGCATATGTGCCGTCCGTGCCACGAGAAAAATCCTAACCAACAGCAAAATAAACCCAAGTTGTAATAAACATGAATCTGAAGCCATTAAATCGCTGTGAAAATGACAAGTGGGAGTCACAAGAGGAGAGCGTCCCACTTATTTTCACCTCAGCAGACACATGCTGTCATCTGAGGTGTGTGTGTGTGTGAGTGTGTTGATGCTTGAGGGTATAATCCTGTCCGGCATCGCCCTCCTCAGTGTACCCATCTGTTGTGTGAGCGGTGGTCAGTCTGTGACCGGACACACAGAGAGCCTCTCCAGATGGTTAATAATGGATGAACTCGAATCCATAAGGCAGAATGTTCTACGCTGTGAAGAAGACGAGAGGACAGGGGCAGTGATGTCACCTTTTCGCTCTGATTTATCAACTTATACATCTAATTAAAGTCACCTCATCTTCACTTGTTTCATCTCCATCAGTGTGCAGCTCTGTTTTCCCATCATCACTCCTACATTCTCACTTTCAGTCTTCTTTCCTTTTTAATTATTTATTTTATTTCCCGCCCATCTGTGTCTCCATCACTCTACAGCATCCTTCCCACATCTTCCTCATCACTCACATTCTCCTCCATCTTTCCTTTTCTCCACTCTCTTTAATCTCCCTCCTCTCCGTCTCTTTCCCTTTTCAGCCCCCTTTTCTCTCCCTTGCCCTCCTCTCCCTCGCCACCACCTCCTTGCTTATTTCTTCCTCGTTTCATCTCCCCCCCCCCTCTTGGCAGGGTACAGTGCGAGGAGCTGGGATGTCAACACGCGCACGGAGGCTCTCGGCTGACACTGCCACCGTGTTTGTCTGTGTCGTCTTAATCCAATTAGAGTCAAACTGAGTACGGAGACACGTAGGGATGTGAGGGTTACATATATGTGTGTCAGAGAAGAACATGTCCTCAAGAAATTGAGTCCCAATTGCAAAGACACAGCTCAGAATGCGCTAGCTTGAGTTTGAAGGGTTGTTAATGATAATGGAAATGACATTTTTATTCAGCCTTCCTAACAGAGAGGTCAGAGGTCATGGGTATCTACCAATAGAGGGTTTTATGGGCCAGCTGACCCCGGGCCACACTCACCAAGGGACCCTGTTAGGAAGCTCATAAAATCACACCCAACTTTCCTTTTTTTATTTGCCATGAATTCAATTTTACAGTTTTTTTTAATTGATATGAAAAGAAAATGAATTAAAAGCAGGACATTTTAATAGAAGACAGATTTAATGTCATGCTCTGGGCCAAGCATCTGTCGTTTTCCTGCACTCCTCTAATTTAGTGCCATTACAGTGTTCCTGCAGCTTTGTCTGACCTTGAAGGGGCCACCTGACCTGCGTCTGGCTTTGCTATTTTGTTGGACTTTGTCTTTTAAAATTAAAATTGAGTGAAGAGATTTTTCAAAAATGCCTCATTTTATAATATAGTTTCTGAATATATTTGATTTAGATCTGCGTCCCATTCATTTTTCATTATATATTTCATTTGTTTTCAGGTATAATTGGTTCCACTGTGCTACACGCCGCAGGGGCTAAGCTACTGCAAAACAGAAAGAAAATCAAAAGCTGGTACAGGAGAACATATTAAAGGGACAGTTCACCCCCAAATTAAAAATACAATTTCTTTTACCTCTTACCTGTAGTGCTATTTATCAGTCTAGGTTGTTTTGGTGTGAGTTGCCGAGTGTTGGAGATATCGGCCGTAGAGATGTCTGCCTTCTCTCCAATATAATGTAACTTGATGGCACTCAGCTTGTGGTGATCAAAGCGCCAAAAAAATACATTTGAAAACTCAACAGCAACGTCTCTTTCCAGAAATCATGACCCAGTTACTCAAGATAATCCACAGACCTTGTTGTGAGCAGTTTCATGTGGGAACTGTCGCTGCGCAGAAGGAAAGGTGCATCTACTCATGGATAGTCTCACTCACCAGGCCTTTCTCAAGAAAAGAAAAGTCTGGCTGGGCCGACTCTCACTTTGAGATTGGAGAAAAAACGCCCCAGCTGCTTGTATTTCTTTCAACCAATCACAATCGTTCTGGGCGGTGCCACAGCAACGGTGCGCTTGCAAAAATATTGCCAGAGGGAAACAGGTTTTGCTGTAACACGCCCACAAAAATATCGCCTACAGGACACGACCATGGCAGAAAAATGGCTACATCCCTGCAAAATCAAACACCGCAAAAGTTAGTAAAGGACGTGTTGAAAACTGCTACACAACCGAAGGTGGTTGGGCGGGACTTCAGCGGGTGGCTCATTCCGCCCAATGAGAGGCTGATCAATGCAGCGAACTTCCGCCCACTCAGACTAACTCATGGATGAGAAGCTCTTGCTTGTGACAGTGTGTGTTGTAAACATTAATAGCGTCTTCCTCGGCTTAGCTCTAACGTTAGCGAGCTCAGTGGTGCTAGGTGAGCTAGCTTTAGATGCATGCTTGTTGTGCCATGTGTCTTCTAATTTTCAGGTTTGCCAATATAAAACGGAGATGGATGGACATCATGACAGCAATGTCTCTTCTGGAAATCACGACCCGGTTACTCAAGATAATCCACAGACCTTGTTGTGAGCAGTTTCATGTAGGAACTATTTTCTTTCCACCAATCTACACCTGCCAACCTCATCACCGCCCAGAAGGAAGCGTGCATCTACTCATGGCTCATGCAAAATAAAACTCATCCAGAGCTGAGACATTAATGTTCATTGACCCAGCTCCAACGTTTTTAGATGATCATATTTAGTTGGAGTTGAAGTTGTGTTGTTAAGTAAATCAAATCCAACGTCTCTCAAACATCTTATGCTAACGTCATCTAGAATAACAATATTCAATCGTAAGGTATGAAAAACAAAATCCCAACATCTGGAAAATGCTATAATGTTAATGTCGACAGGACGTCTGTCTGTCCAGTGTAAGAATCCAATGTATTTCTGATGTCATATAGATGTCCGGTGCCTGTTGGGTAATTACGTATGAGATAAAATAATACATAAAGATAAATAAAACTGTATAAGGCGCATGGTTGTACAGTGGGGGAGCCCTTCTGTGTGGAGTTTACATGTTCTCCCCGTGTCAGCGTGGGTTTTCTCCGGGTGCTCCAGCTTCCTCCCACAGTCCAAAGACATGCAGGTTGACTGCTGACTCCTCTGCTCACCTTCAAAGGCCTCCACAACCTAGCTCCCACCTATCTCTTTGACCTTCTCCAGGAGTCCCCACCCCCCTTCCACTCCCTACGCTCTTCCTCCTCTGGTCTCCTGACCATCCCCACCTCACGCCTCAGCACCATGGGTGCCAGGGCTTTTAGCTGCACTGCCCCCAGGCTCTGGAACTTCCTACCCCAATACATCAGACAGTCTGAGCGCATAACATCCGTCACATCCCATCTTGAAACCCACCTGTTCAAGCATTCTAACTGTTTTTATCACAGTGTGCGTGAGCCTAATGTGCATCTCTTGCTCTTTAAGAGGTATAGCAGTATGCCTCAGTTTAAGTGCCAAAACATCAAATGCACATTAACCCTTGGTATCAAATCTGGACGCACGAACTGCAAAAGAAAATACAAACTGTGTCAGAGAATCAAAAACCTGAATAGAGCGCACATTCCTTAAAGTAACTGAGCTCTGCACAGCTGGAGGGTTTCTAGCTAAAAACCAAAAAACTCACTGATGTTGTCAACGTCAGAAACTGAGAGAAAATTAGATTAAAGAGCAAAAAAGAACAGAAAGAATCTTTTTTTTTTTGGTTTGTGAAGTAACACAACAGAAGTAACACAACAAACAGTACGAGCATGCTTCAAGAGGAAACTCAATATTCCAGGCAGGATGAGTGCACTGACGACAGACAGCCAGCTCTGACTCAACAACACTTAGACTTTGATGAGTCAAACACACACACACACACACACACACACACACACACACACACACACACACACAACCACAACTATTTGTTGGGGCATGAGGCAGTGATAATGAGTCCATTAACAGCTTACAGTGTCTGGCTGTCTGCTCTCCGTTTGCCTGCTCTGTCAGTGCGGAGATATGTGGGGCATTGAATTATCGGCAGAGGAAAGGAGTCACATTGCAGATCAATACAAACACAGCAGCCTGCCTGTTCCTGCAGACTCCACAGAAATACGATGAAGCCTACACGAGGACGGAAAAACTGGCAACGGGCCCGTTTCTGCTCTGAGATGATAAGAGTGTGAGTTTAATGAGACAAGACCTGGATAATAGTTCTTAACTTACTGTGGCTGTTAAGACTGTTTCCATCATTAGCTTGTGTAAATGTTGATGCAATGATTGCTAATAATTTCATTGGACTCTTTTATTATTAAACACCCCACTGAGCCACAGCCTGGAACGGACTTTACATTCACATAACTGCACGATACACACATGCAACCACCTTATTTCATGCCATCCTCTAAATATCATGTGATGTATTCAGGTCATAAAGTAAAAAACTACCCACACATGAATTATCTATCTAACTGCATGTTGAGCTGACAAATTGCTCAGTGATTGCAGCCATAATGGAGACATGATACGATGAGTGTATCTTGCATCTCTAAGAAGCAAATACATATTTTAATTTGTAGTGTTTATATGTGATCATACCAATGTGGAACCTGGTTAATCAGAATCTTCTCTCATGCTTCGACATCTTCTCCCAAGTAAACTAGTTTATAAAGATGCAACTTGTACCTAAGATATAAATAACTATATTTATAAAACTCTTCTCTCCTGATTTGCATTTAGAAACGCATGAGGAAATTTTTGACTTCCACAAAATTGTGGGTGCACTGCCCTTGAAAATATTCATGGCAACTTATCAAATGGTAAACAAGTTTGGAGGAAAATCACCCTCCTGAATTTTGTCCTCTTGGCTCTGGTTGTGTTCCAATTTTTGTGGTTTTCTCTCCCAGTTTAACCTGAACATCTGTTGCATCACCAGCAGTGTGAATAAATAGAGCTCCTTTCTGGCCAGGGTGCACTGGACAAGCCAGACACACTGTGAAACTTTAATCAAAAGCAGAGCCCCACTTAAACGCTGAGTCCCTTTGACTGTCCAGTCGTGGTTACACATTTAGTCGAGTAAACGCAGGTCTCATTAGATGCCTGGTCTGGTTGCCATTGATGTTTAGGGGCAGAGAGCAGGCCCTTGTGAATGATGCCACCTTGGATAAACACCTGTGGTCAATGAACTCTGGAAAACTGTGCCATTTTCTATATAAGCCCTTGAAAAGGCAAAACCATCTCCATCATGGTTTACTTTGTAACATAGTCAGTAGCAATCTAAAACAAAATTATATGCTTATTCTGCATTAACTATAAATAAACTAAAAAAAAGTTGATGTTGTCCAGTGACAAGTCTCAAGACCGGGTTGTTTGCTGCCTCAAATTATGTGTCCATGCCTCGATTACATTGTAAGTTATTCATATTCCTTCAGTCCGTAAGGGTCCTCAGATCATCCTTTCTAAGGGTCCTAATATACCAAGCTGATTGGCAACCATTGGTCAATGTCAGGTTGTGGGTGAGCGCCTGTCACCCTTGTTTTTGTGGTGTGCCCTGCACTGGTAGGTCCTTGACACTTTTTTTTTCGTCTGGTTTAGCACGTTGAATTGACGTCAGAGACGGGTGGGAGACTGAATCAAACTTGTTATATTAGGTAAGATTATGTTTTGAGTCATTGAGCTCTTCAGCAGAAACGGTTTGTTTGAGCTACTGTTTGCTAGCGCACGGTGAATATTCTTTGTCCCTTCAACATCGTGTTATGTTGTTAAAGTGCTAACTGGCTAACTAGTGTCTTGAATCCGTCACTCTTCTGGTTTCCCCATGTTTAATGATGCATACAAACAAGGGCTGCCCACTAATAGTCGACCAAATCTTAGCTGACCATGAAAGTCATTTGTCGGCAAGATTTCATTGGTCGCTTAGTCGCAGAAAAACAAACAAACCTGAAACTCTGTTAGGAGCTGCGCCTTGTCAAAATAAATCAAAACCTATATGACTGGACCATGTGGGAATTTAATTTGAAAGGACAGACACAGGAAGTGGTCACACTCAGCAGTCAGACATGAGTCACGTTACAAACCAATCACAGCCGACAGATATATTTCCTGTAGTGTAATGTTTACTGAAGTGTTTATACTGTACCTTTAAGATGACCTTTAAAGATACGTGTTGAAGCAATGTACTCTGTGCAACTGACAAATCATGGTTTATTATTTTATGTATTCTTATGATGCACACACTCACTGAGCATTTAAGTATTGTGGTGGAGAAGTACCAAGGCATCATTTCTAAAAATAGCATGAGGATAGGCTCAGAAACACTGGTGGAAAGTTAGGGGAATTACAGCTTGTCCTGATATGACCCTGGTAAGAGGAGGCGGTCTTAGATTGTCCAGGAAAACATTACGAGTACAAGTTAAAGAGGCGGGGTTTAGGATGAAAGGAAAAACAGTGGAAACTCAGCAGAAATGTGACATCGTTACGATGAGAGCCAAGTGGGAAGGATTAAGAAAGAGACGACTCAGCAGAAAATCTTCACAATAAAAACGAGTGCGCAAACAAAGAAATTTCAGTCCTGCTCCGGAGCTTGACTCATTGAGTTGTGATGTGTTTGTTGCCTGCGAGCACATTAAACTCAGTTGCATCTGATTCTACGTGTCTCCAGTGATTTTTTTTTACCTCTGAGTATTTGAGTTTTTGATATCTGATGAAAAACAAAGAAAGTCCGTTCGAGAAGATGGGAACGAGGTCGCGAGCTTTCTGGCCCAGCTCCCGACCATTTAACTTTTGTTTCTACATTCCCTTCTTCTGTAAATATTCAGTCTGATAAATATGGAAAAGTTGATCATGTCAGTGCAGTGCTACCCAGAGCAGGTTGCAACCTCACATGCAACCTCTAAATTACGACTATTGGTCGACCAGGAAAATGCTTAGTCGGGGGCAGCCCTAGTACAGACCACTGCCGCCTGCTGGTATGTAGAGTTAAGTCCTCTCATGCAGGCACAGAAAATACATGCTAGTTGGTCATTGGCTATAATCTTTGCTGTGTCTTCAGGTGCAACTTTTTCTTTGATATCAGTTTGGTGTGTCTGGACCTTACGGTAGGCTACCTGTATTTTGATACGGGGTGGTCTCTCTCCCTCTCAGTGCAAGTAATATATATACTGCTTTTAAAAAAATGGATAGTAAGTCCCGTCTTTGCTGAGCCAGAGTTTTGTGTGAAAGAAATTAAAAGCCAGTCCCATAAAGACATTGACTTTAGTGACTGAAGCACATTAAAGCCCAATTTTTGTGTTCCTCACCTGTAGTACTCGATGTTTGCCGTTTGATCAGCGATGGATGCCAGGTCCACTTTAGCCTCCTCCCAGTCAGGCAGGCCCAGCAGCTGTTTGATCACGTTGTCGGCCATCTGCTGCATGAACTGCAGCGTCTGCACATAGTCGCCCCGCGTGGCGAAGATCTCGTCCAGCCTGGCGAGGTGCTGGTGCAGGCCGCTCTTCATGCTGCCCATAGTGCCGGTCACCTGGAGGGCAGAGGAGGAGAGGAGGGAGGGTGAGATGAATGGTACAATAGCACTGCTGCTGGGAGCGAAATATCAAGCACGGAAGCTAATTATCTGAACCATTCATGAGGCATTAAAATGTATGCGCTGATAAGTAACAGGTACTTGATGATTGAGCACCATTCTGGAAACAGTAAATCATGCGTTTTTTAAAAGCTGCCAGCAGAATAACACACCACTTCCAGGAGATAATAATGATTTTATATCCTCTACCTCTCTGCTAAAATAATAATGTACCAACAGACTTCTCTTCCCACTGTATCCTGCTCCTGTGTGGGTGCCTTTGGTCAACTTTTCTGCCTGCGAAAGTTTCCCAAAAATAAAATGGGCAAAGGTGAGGTGAGCCTAAACATGAGGCTGGTCTGTGCAGCGGAGCAGGGAGAAGGGACAGTGTGGGAGAGCTGAATATTGAGTGTGGGTGTTGGTGAAGAGGTCCGTTTTGAGTAAACAGTTCAGCTTGGAAAACAGCCAAAACCCAGAGCCCAGAGGTGAAATAGTAGGATGGAGATTTGTATTCCACGACTGCTGCTATTTGTCAGACTTTTTTTTCCGAATTGATACCGCAATAATAAAACGGATATATTGTTTACCTGTTCATGCCGTGTAATCATATGGCAACTAATCCATTCCCCAAGGGGAAGTGCGGTCCTCTTAAGAACAAACAACACTAACACACACTGACTCATTTATTTTTACGCATCAGATTTTTACCTATTCAGCCAAAAACAGCGAGATCACATTATCTTTGTGGAGCGAACGTCTCCTGTACAGGCCCTACCCATTTCTTTGGGTTTAATTACTCTGTACTTTGCCTTGAAGGGAGAAGTTGTTTACAGGGAAATGGCATTCACAGAGACATCCTGCTATTTGATAATTAAAAAGGGTAATAAATGCTTCCATTCAGCTCTGGGTACTTGGCATTCACAGGAGGCAGAACTCATATTGTTGCTGTGTTTGTCAGGCACGGGATTTGCTGGAGCCGAGGCGAGGAGAGGTTGGGTGGAAGTAATTAGTTGGGTTTGCATTCAAGGTTGGACCCACACTAGATGGCTGCAAACAAGATGGAGACGAGACGAGATGTGAGGCTGCTCTGAGGCACGGTTGTACTTTGAGCTAAATGCTAACATTTTTAGAAAGTTATATTTACCAGGTGCACCATCTTTGCTTAGTCGGTTAGCATGCTAACTTTACTGATAACCTTGAAATACAAAGTTCAGTTGATGTTGATGGCACTGTCATTAATTTTGCAGGTATTTAGTTATAAACAGAAGTATTGATATTTCGGATGACTTAACAAAAAAGATGATTGTCACTTAATATTCTATTACAATACTCTCATACACCTCCCTGTGGTAATCGATGTAATAGGTACTCCTTATAAGTACCAACACCAACTGCTAATTACTAGTGTGCCTTATAAATTAAAAAGTAAATACTACAAACTTGTGAGAGGTCTTTATTCTTTGATTTTTTTGGGCTGCTGGAAATAAAAATTAAAAATTACTAGTCCATACCCACTGGTAGCTTTGTCACCTTCTACCTATGCCAGTCCTCAATGCGTATGTGCAGTTTCACATAGATTGACCACGTCAGTGAGTAGAAAAACGTGGGACAGACAGAATGACTGACTGACAGAATGACACACTGACAGTTTCCGTGATTATGTGCAGCATACCATACCATGACTTAGTCATACCAAAAATTAGAAAGAAACAAACTAACATTGGTCCACAGGGGGAGCCACAGTGATCAGTCGCATTTTAGCCATTTTTAAGCATTTTTCTGTTGTTATAGCGCCACCCAGCTGCCAATTAGAGTTCAATTTCTCCAGTCACCTTGAGGCGTCCTGTTCTACATAACTACCAAGTTTAGAAAAAATCCATATGGCGGTTAGGCCTAGATAAGAAATGAGCTCTCTAGTGCCCCCATTTTGTTTGATGGGGTCAATAATGGAGGGGTCCCCTCAGATTATGTGTGGTCATATGCCTACAAAGTTGCGTGGTGATGGGTGAAACCCTTGAGATGTTATACACCTTTATGTGATGAGCCACGCCCTCCGCAATATTCATTGCCTTATAGAAGCTCAGTTTTAGTAAGTTTTTCAACTTTTACCAAGAGGGAACTTTAGATATTGGTCCCTAGATTATGTTCACCCAGTTTCATGCAGATCGGTCAAACCTCCTAGGAAGAGATCGATTTTAAGTGTTTTTCAAAAAATTCAAAATGGCTGAAAATCTATATAAGCGGAAGTTATGGGTTCTTGAGGCAAATGTGTTCCTCATGAGGAGAGGCATATCTGTGCAAAGTTTCATGTCTCTACGACATACGGGGCATGAGATATGCCCATCCAAAGTTTGCAATTTCAATCGGTTGCTATAGCGCCCCCCTTTGGCCAATTGATGTAATATTGCTTCATTTGCTTCCTCCCATGACCCTCTACCACTGTGCCAAATTTCACATGGATTGACCAAGTCAGTGAGGAGAAAAACGTGGAACAGACACACAGACAGAGTTTTCGTCATTATATCATAAGATTCCTGATGCTGAGGACATGTCTGACAACATACAGACACAAAACTCAAGTATTTTTACTGTATCGGTACTTTGAGATCTTCCAAAGTTAAAGTCCCACATTTCTACCTTGAAAATCTGAAACCTGAAGTGCCATTAAAAAAAAAAAAAAGGTTCATGACATCTACACCCATCCTGAAAACCAAGCCTCTTTACTGCACCAAAGTTTATATACATACATATCACAGGTCCCGCCCATTTGTCACACTTATGGGTTTGACACCACTACTCTAGATTAAAAGTTACAGGACCCCCATAGCTGTGATAACGTATTCTCTGGGGACCCTGGATATCTGTAGCAAACAGGATTCAGGATGTTCTTCAGCTTATGGTGATGCGAAGGAAAAGTCAGGGGATCACCAAAGTAGGGCTGGGCGATATGGAGAAAATTGCGGCGATAGTGTAGGGTGACAATTGGTGCTTTCACAAAATATTTACACAACGAGATTTTTGATAAATAAGTGGGTAGAACAGCTGTCAGAAAAATACATCACTTTACTGTAATGGTAAATGGACTGCACTTGTATAGCGCCTTCCTCGTCTTCTGACCACTCAAAGTGCTTGTACACTACGTCACATTCACACACTGGCCGGGGCTACACAAGGTGCCACCAGCACCATTCACTCGCACTCACACTCACACACCCATGGAGCAGCCATCGGGAGCAATATGGGGTTCAGTATCTTGCCCAAGAATACTTCAACATGCGTACTAGAGGAGCCAGGGATTGAGCCACCGAACTTCCAATTAGTGGACGACCCGCTCTACCTCTGAGCCACATCTGCCCTCATCAGCCTTTTTAGCTCATCACCGCCTCTTTGCACCATGCTCATGCAATGCTTACCACTGATTTAAGGATGCTGGCATTGCGGAAGCATGGCACCAAGCCTCCAGTTCCCCTCTGGTTAACACTGTAGCTGTCAGCACTGTGGCTGTTGTCTAGCACTGTTTATGGAGTCAGCACCATTAGCTGCTAGTCACTGGCTTAGTTACGTCCATGTCCACCACGTTCAGACAAGTTATACGCTCTGAATTTTGTATCTTTAATGAGAGACTTCAAGTGTTGAATCCACAGACTGACATCTCCAGAGCCAGGATGTTAGAATGGCCTCCGTCCATTCTTTAGCTGTACCTGAGCTGTGAATTATTTGGAAGTTAAATCACACAAAAATCCTGCACTAAGTGGCTTTAGTATTTCAAATGACAATAAAAAAGAACCATCCTGGAGCAGCCGCTGAGATCAAATTCACAGGCCCGTGGTGCTCTGTAGTTTGTTATCTGATCACTCATTGATACCGCTTCCCCCTCCGACTGAGCAGATGAAATCGCAGATGAGGAATGGAGGCATGCCTCCTGTGTGAGAATCTTATCTAAAACGCCCGGGGAGACAGCCAATACAGCTAATCTCTCCTCCGTCTTGGTCTGATCCTCACCGTGTAAGTGATCCGCACCGATCAAGAAGATATGATTCCCAGTCTTCTTCTCAGTCTTTATCTCAGGCGGATGTTTTGAGGCCACGGAGAAGCGTTGTCTGCCTCGCATCTTTCAAAACAAACAATTTGCAGCAGAGTGTGTTTAGCGTGAAGCTATTTTACTGTTATGGCATATTCATCTCTACTCGCCAGAGGGTGAACAACTATAAGGTGTAGATGTTAGGAAAATTAACTAAAAAGCTGATAGTGATTAATGAGATATATTCACTTTTTAAATTAAAATATCATGTCCCTGGAATTCAACTTTTAATTTAAAACTATTAATCATCAGTTAAATTTATTTAATCTTTAATCATTGCATCATTTAACTTGATGTATTGTGATAAAAACGTCTTTCAGTTTTAAAGAGATTTTATTTTAATTCCTTGGAGATCCAATCTCCCACTTTTTCATTTAAGCAGCATTTGGTTTTAGATCAGAGAGCTGCCTCTACCTGTCAATCACACACCACGACATCAGTGAGATCTAGGCTCAGTTTTTCACCTGTGTTGCAAGTACAAGTGACCACAGAGTGGGAATTGCCATCTCTCACCATGCTGAAGTTTGAATACAACAAGTCAAAGAGACTAGGCAAAGGGATACTGAGCCCAGAAGTCACTGATAGGCATGTTGGGTGATTGCCAGGTAGAGGCAGGTCTCTGATCTAAAACCAAATGCTTCTAAAGGTTGAGTTATTCTGTTACCAGTAGTATTGGAAATGCCTCTGATACTGCCTAGTTGGATCAGGCATGGGCAGATTATGAGACAATGGATCCCTGGCCCAAAAAAAAGCCCCACCACCTCTCCTACATTGGAGCAATACACATAGACTTTGTAGTCGTCATGTTGGTGATTTTGTGTCTCTTTGTAGTTGTTTTGTGTCTCTGTTTGTTTTCCCAATGTCTAGTTATTTTGTATCTCTTTGAGGTCATTTTGTGTTTCTTTGTGTTTGTTTTGCTAATTTCTGTAGTTATTTCGTGTCTCTTTGAGGTCATTTTGTGTTTCTTTGTAGTTACTTTGTGTCTCTTTGTAGTTATTTTGTGTCTCTCTGTAGTTGTTTTGCCCATTTTTTGTAGTTATTTTTTTTTGTCTCTTTGATATCATTTTGTGTTTCTTTGTAGTTATTTTGCCCATTTTTGGATTTATTTTGTGTCTCTTTTAGATCATTTTGTGTGTCATCGTTGTTTGGTGTCTCTGTAGTTGTTTTGCCCATTTTTGTGGTTATTTTGTGTCTGGTTATTTTGTGTCTCTTTGAGGTCATTTTGTGTCTCTCTGTAGTTGTTTTTTGCCAATTTATGTAGTTATTTTTTGTCTCTTTGAGGTCATTTTGTGTTCCTTTGTAGTTGTTTTGCCAATTTTTGTAGTTATATTTTGTCTCTTTGAGGTCATTTTGTGTTTCTCTGTAGTTGTTTTGCTATTTTTTGTAGTTATTTTTTGTCTCTTTGTAGTTATTTTATATGTCCCGGTGGTCTTCTTGTGTCCCTTTGTTGTAATTTTGAGTCTCCTCCTGGTCAGTTCATGCATGTTAATTTCAGAAACTTTTTACAAGTCAACACTAAGTGGGCCCTGAAACTTTAAGGGCCCCTGGGCCTGTGCCTGGTAGGCCAGTTCAGTAATCCATCCATGGGATCTGGCATTGGCGAGTATACGAGTCTATGCGCCAGTCAGATACCACTAACTTTTGTAATAAACTTTAGTTTCACACCAGCAGTTTTCCCAGGAATCAGTTTTTCTTCACTGCTCTAAAACAGCAGCCTACACAGCAAGTTGCGTTGTACAGCCACTGGCAACAAGTGTTTCAAAGCAGCAAAGAACTGAGTTCTGGTTAGTGTTACATTAACCGTTAGCAAAATGTCAGCAATTTACACTGGCAACATTTTACAATGGAAAGTCCCATGAGTTAAAAGGCAACACGTACAGTATGCAGGCTTTAGCTTCGAGCAGTGGTACTAGTGCTGCCAATTTCATATGAACTTTATAAAGTATCTGAAGACGCATCACAGATGTGTTTGTTGATAGTTTACAAAGAGTTTAAGCTGAGCTATGCATTACAATAATGATAGCAGCTTGGTAGCTGGTAACGAACAAAACGCAAGCTCCGGTGTCAGAATCGTTATCGTGAAGGAAACATATAGAACTGCAACACGCTAAAATAAAACGTCTTCCTAACTGAAACATCCACAGACAGAAGCTGTCATCCCAATATATCAGCCTAAATGATGCAATAATACTTTATTTTAGAATTAAATACATTTAATTGACGAGTATTAGACTTATAATAACAATCACATTGCATTTAATTCCCATTAAATTATATTTTATTCAAAAAGTAAATGTATTTATTTGATCACTATTCATTTCTGTCAGGACAAATGACATAAGTGTGACAAATGACAGTGGCCTCGGGCTGACAAACTGACAGAGCGCTGTCAAATATCAAATGTTGCTTGAGGAAAGATAAGAACATGTCGTTCATGGGTGTTATGTAAAGGATCTTGTTTTCATGCATTTATTTTGAAGACCCTGAGCCAGGGATGCTCAGCTTGCTTTGCCTGGGGGGCACTTTTGCAGCGATAGGAGACAGGGGGCCAGTTAATGAGCAAACATTTATAATATTTATCAGACACAATGAATAAACGAGGCAAATCCAGTCCCAGCAGCCCCACACAGGGCAGGTGTGGGCAGGGGGTTTCTCCGATTTGAGGACATTTGAGGGCTCTTGAGGGCTTTTGTTAATTTTGATCTCTTTGAGAAGTAAGCTGTGTTGATTTTTTTGTGCACTTTGGCACGGTGGTGCAATGGTTAGCATTACTGCCTCACAGCAAGAGGGTTTCTGGTTCGAATCCTGTGGGGGAGCCCTTCCGTGCGGAGTTTGCATGTTCTCCCTGAGTCAGGAGCCTGGTCTCACTCTGAAATTGTCGAAATCTGGCACTTGGGCAGTGACTTACGGCGTCAGAAACCAATGACAAAGGTGTCCTTTAACGTCAGCATGATACGCATTTGGTTGCCAACATAGTTTAATGGCGCCCGACGGCATCGGGGGAAACACGGCGGGACAAGGACGACAGCTAAGGCAGCAAAAGTCCAACTGGAGTGGGTGGGACTGGTGGTGGATCGGTCCAGTAAACACGGACTTTCACCCAAGAGAGCAGTGTTCATGTCCTGAAAGGTTCTAAAGCCAAACCCTGTTCTTTTTTCCTTAATCTCGCCACGTGTTTCTGCTGCCTTAACCTAATTGTGTTTTTGTTAATGGAAAAAAAAACATCAATTTGCGGTGTTGTACCGACATAGTACGTTTACTTTCAAAGAGACTGTATGTAAACATAAAATTTCCTGTGAAAACAGAAGTGTATCTTGAAAGAAGAGAACTTGACACGGTATCCCACATGGAAAGTCCATGACCAAAACGTTGATATGTGACGAGGTCAGAGTGACAATGTGTTGGTGTCAGTGTGGGTTTCCTCCAGGTGCTCCAGCTTCCTCCCACAGTCCAAAGACATGCAGGTTAACTGGTTACTCTAAATTGTCCGTAGGTGTGAATGTGAGTGTGAATGGTTGTCTGTCTCTATGTGTCAGCCCTGTGATAGTCTGGTGACCTGTCCAGGGTGTACCCTGCCTCTCACCCAGTGTCAGCTGGGTTAGGCTCCAGCCCCCCACGACCCCCAGCAGGATAAGGAGTTACTGAAAATGAATGAATGAATGGCAACTTTTACATTCAAAGTACAAAAATGGCATGTGAATCAATTTACGTCCATTGTGAATATAATAATGGTTGGCTGGCCACTTAGCACTCTGTCGAGGTTGAGTTTCACTGCCCTAAGCACTGTGTGTGTTTGTTTTGGTTTGATCATTTTGGTTCACATCCTTCTCTTTGCCTCATTGACTTCACTATCAAATAATAAAATCTGATCTCTAATTATACAGAAAAACCTGGCATTTATGAATTCCACATTTCAGACTTTACACTTTAGCGAGAGGAGGATCGAAAACAGACTGTTGAATTATCTGTGTATTTGTGTGTGTGTCTTCCCTCAGCATTACAGCTCTGCCTCTCAGACTCGACTGTGTGTAAGTCCCACTTCCTTCACTAGAATTGGATCTGTATGTTTAAGCCTGCTGGGGCTGGTACACGGCCTCAGAGGAAGCGATGCTGCAGTCTCTGGGAGAGCACGAAACAGAGAGAGGCTGTAAGAGAACATTTTTAATTTAAAGACGCAAACCTCCCAGAGAGTCCATCTCTGATCTGAAAACAGAAAATTGCTTGTCAGAGTTTGTTTTGATGCTGTGTTTTAAAAATCACACTCTGAAGATTAAATGCCAGATTAAGAGCGAGCAAGCATCCAAGAATCACTTCCGCTATATTCCACACTCGTCTCATAATCACCCTGTAAATGAGGGTAGATGAGTGTATACGTTTGAGGTTAAAATATAGGATTAAACCTTTTCTCCTGCTCTAACTGGATGTCTCTGTTTGATGGTGGAGAGGCTTTTCGTCAATTAAAATTGAATGTGGGAGCTAGAGCGTGAAATGGAACATGGGTCTGAAGTGCCTCAGCAGCTCGGTCACCGCAAAGATAGACACCATCTTCACCGCTGGGTAACGAAACTCAGCAGAACATCTCTTTAAAAATATATTCTTTGCTATCTCCTTTCTTTTCCTCTCAGATACGTGATGACCGCAGAGCTTTTTAGATGGCTGTCCTGCACTAAGAGCAGGTGTTAAATTAAGACCTTTGGAAAACCGATGGCCCACACGGCAAAGATTGTTAACCAAAAGGGAGGAAGTGGGATCGTCACGCTAAGAATGGTTTCCTGTTAGCACTGTGATACACAACCTTATGAGAACTGTTCCAGCAGCTCTATGACTGTGTGTAGTTTGGTTGTGAGCAGACCGAGAGTTCACACAGAGGTGAAAATGGTTTGGCTGGAGAGATGACCTCTGGCCCAGCGTCAGTACTCTCCCTTCAGCTTAACAAGAGAGTGAGGAAGTCAGTACAAGTGTCTGTCAGTCATTTCTCAACTTGATATTAAAACACACATCCGGATGTCAAAGAGGTTTTTACATATTTGCACCGTGACATGACAGCTGTTTAATGAGTACTTTGTGTTTCCTAAACCACTTTGTCTCTTCTCCTGGAATATGACACATTTCTTTCTCTTAAGAACCACCTAAGCTACAATGAATTAGGGCTGCATGTGTGTGGCTTATTAAACACAAATAAGAATGGACTTTAGAAGCATTTATTAACTTTTTTTTTTTTTTTAAACTTGTCTTTTTAACAGTGGATTTTCATGAACTTTAGCTCTATTTAACGATCTATAGCTCATGGTCTTAAGTGCATGATGCAGGTGCAGTAAAAGTGTGTCCAACTCCACTTTTGCTCATTTTCAAATGGCACATAATCAACCCTTTCAGGTGTCATATCAGGTTAGGGAAAAAGTATTTCCTGTTGTAAGGATAAATAACGTTATGTGTATTAAGGGTTATCATGTTCACCTCATCAGAAACTGGGGAGGTATTAAGAGGAATATTGGATTTCTCTGTAATGTTAACTTTTTAGCACATTAGCTAACATTTGCTTTGATAGCAAAGCAACAACAACACACACCCTCTCTCTTAAGGAGGAGCTGGACAACAGCTCTGCTCTGATCTCTGCTACATTCACATTTTACAGAATGTGATCAATATGTTCATCAATTATGATGTATAAATGTACCCACCAGCACCTCCCTGTGTGTGTAACTAGCAGAATGTACACGGGCTGTCAACCCACTTTTAGGCGCATCTCACCATCTGAATAATGCAGGAAAATACTGCGCCATTCTGACTTTAGACCGGGTTTTTGTTGGTCAATGGCACAGCCGTTTCCTGCTGCCCCAAAATAGCCATACGTCAACAATGTGCCTGACTGGGGTGTCGGTAGCATAGTGGATAGTGCCGGCGCCCCATGTACAGAGGCGATGCCTCGCTGCAGTGGTCGCAGGCTCGACTCCGGCTTGTAACCCTTTGCTGCATGTCAACCCCCTCTCTCTCTCTCTCTCACCCCATTTCAATCTGTCCTGTCCATTAAAGGCAAAAAAGCCCAAAAAAAATGTTCTTAAAAAAAAAAACAAAAAAAAAACAAACAATGCCTGACTACACCTCAATTTAAGACCTACACACCCATGGGTGCACAGCAGTGGCGGCTACTGGTCTTTCAAACAGGGGAAGCTCACTTTAAGTTTACTTCATAAAATTTGTCATATTGTAGCGAGGCAGTAACTTATAAAAGGAGCATTTAATTGAAGCCGTTTTTCAACCACACTCATGCCACAGAGCCACAGCAAAACACACCTCAAAGATTTCCAGATGGGTTGTATAAACAGTGAAAATGAACTGTATCGCTTATGGAAATAAGAACTCCAGACGGCACTCTGTCAGAAGACTCCACTCGCAAATATCCGCATAGGACTGAGCTCGAAATGTGAAGCGCTGTCAATCACAAAGGGGTTCAGCCTTTTAGACAATTCCTCCAATCATCATGCATACACTGAGTGTCCTCTCCCGTCTACCGCTCCATTAGGTCCCAGGGAAGCTGAGCCTGGAAGTGATGATTTTGTCGCATTCATCCAATGACCGTCTCGCTTTGCTGCATGAAAAAAACCTGCTCAGCGCTGTCTCATAGGAATGCTTGGAGGCTCTGCGTCCACCGTGCTGACACGAGAATGTAGGACAGGGAGGTCGCGTTTGAAAAGTGGTGATCAACAGCTGACGTTTGAACATCATAGTCATGATGTTAAATGCAACCGAGCGCACGTTTAATGCAATGTAAATTCTTATGTTAATGTAAATTCAATAGTGCATATTTGGCACACGTGAATGCACATTGTAGCGAGGCCCAAACACTTTGATCATGTGCTTTAATTTGGTATTCTCTACAACGTATAGTACATGTGAGGGTGTGCGAGTGTGTTATTGCTGAACAATAATCGTTTTATCTCGATTATCTTGTTTTGATAATCAGTGGAAGCCCAGATTGTAATTGGAAATAAAATTTGATTGATCACTCAGCCATACAACAAATTCTGATGCTGCTGCTCTCTGTGTTATTGCTGAAGTTACTGTTGTGGAGACGACGAGAGAAGTCAAATCCATACATGTATACATTTTCCTTCACTTTAAATTTCATCACGGTTCGTGGTGGCAACAAGCTTTTCCAAGCTACATCACATAGCTCGCTCTTTCTTTATCAGATGTCTCAACTACCTTGACCGATTCCCTTCAATGCAAAGAAACAGTGGTCTTACTTTCAAGTGTAGTCCATGTGAATGAGCCCACATGACACTGAACTATAAATCAAAACCTGTGCTGTAGATAAGTACAGCTGGACTCCAGCTAACCCCATGCAGTGACCATAAATCCAGCTTTACTGCCTACTCTGCACTGATCTGTCCGTTGATCTCACACTCATCCCTCGTGAACAATATATTGAGATACCTTGACTCCTTTGAGGAGTGCCACTTCTCAGAAATCATTTTTCCTGGACAAAGCCCAGGGTCAGAGTGTGAACATGCGTGTGCACAGACACACACAGCGGGGAGGCTCAGTGATTAGCGCTGTCGCTTCACAGCAGGAAGGTCTGAACTCCACCTGAGCCAACTGGGACGGTCTGTGTGGAGTTTTTGGTGCAGGTTTCCTCCCACATTAAAGTGAAGCAGGTTAAATATCAAGAGTGCTGGGAACACAAAAATCATTCCTTCACGTTCATAAATAAACTCTAATTATGAAAATGCTGTTGAAATAGGCATGTTTGTAATTATGTAGAGGGCCAACTTCCAAACCGTGTTTGAGCTCCGGCCAAATGCTAAGTGAGTGACCCAGACATCGACCCAGTCCGCTGGGTGACTGCTGGCTGCCAAACACTCTCACAACACCCATCTCCAAACAATAGAGTTATTATTAGTGTGGCTAAATACTTCAAATGTCACATCAGTCCCATTACAGCATAGATGAAGCATCCAGGTTGGCCAGTTCCCAGATTCAACAGCCCTGTTGATGGGTTTTTGCATCTCTGTTTAAAAAGTAAATTGCTCCTCTGTTAGTATGCAAGTGTTTTGCTGCTAAGAGAGTTCCCGTGTGTGTGTGTGTGTGTGTGTGTGTGTGTGTGTGTGTGTGTGTTCATAAACACATCATATGCATATATTCCAGACCGTAACTAATCAAGGTCTCAACAGTAGCCGAGAAAAAAGCATCTAGTGATAATGAGTCTAACTTCCTTCCTCTCCTCGCTTATATACCGAGTCTTTAGAAGTGAACTCACTTCTAAACTCTCTCAGAGCCGGGCTAAAAGGCATTTGTGTGGGCCAAAGGGCAGTGAGGCCTTCATTGTCACTGATTTCAATACAGATTTCAATCCCGACTCTGCCAATCAGACGGGCTAGCATTGCTCCTTGTTCTTCCCCATCAAACGGCTTTGTCTCCCATGCTCATGGTTGATTAGGTGGGGGGAGACTGGGAACTGTGTGTGGCACACTGGGCTCTTTGTCTTACCCGAGAATGAGACTCCTTAACAGTCTATAGCTGCGTGCAATGAACTCACTCATCCACACACACACATGAGCACACTTGCGCGCCTAAGCTGCTAAAATAAAGGCCACCATGTCCAATTATGTGTTTGCACGAGTTCACACATCCCAGAGGGACGCGCTGACAAGCTTTCAGATGAGCTATATGTTAATGATTTCTCCCCTCTTGCTAATATGACTTTGAGAAATGAACGTGGCTAAGTGCTTTACAAGAATAACAGGGGGCAATCAGAGAGCAATTCATGCAATCTAGACGTGACAAAGAGATGTATCTATGCCTCTGTGTTAAGGTGATACAGGCTTAACGTGGTCATATCGATTAAATGGAGTAAATCGAAAGGACTAACATAGCGTCATGTGAGAGCTAATCCCAACTGACAATCTACAGCAGCTCCACTGATCTTCCAACATCACTAATCACAGAGTTCTTACATGTTCCCAGTTTAAATAATTTATTAAGCGCATCAATTGGAGCCAGACAGCAGCTCTCCATTAATATCTGAGATTGTTTTCCCTCATCCTCAGCAGAAGAAGTTCTAACATAGAGCTGTGCGCTCTCAGCAAAGTGTTTGTTACTGAGGCCACGTCGAGTCACCGCGCTAAGTGGCTCACATACCACCACATTAATCTCCATTAACACAGATGGACACTTAATCCCTACTCTTCGACAGCAAGGCACCCGGGGTCTCTGCCCGTGCTGACACCGTCACCGGACCACTGCTGCTCACACACCGCTGAGGCAACAACACACAGTTGATGTTTACCAACACCATATCAGAAAAACACATTATTTATTCAAGTAAAGTCACAAGTGAAACTTTACAAGCCTCAAGTCAGTCTTTAAAAGTTTTAAATTAATCTGTACAAGTCTCAAAAACAGTCTCGAGTTGGGTTGGGTACCATTTATATTTCAATCATTACAGACAGAGTTTGGTTCCAGTACCTGGAATTTGGTACTGGTACCCATTGGTATCTTTTTTGGAACTTAACAGTCTCTGTAATAACAAGAATTTAATTTCTGAACAAGCTGCTGGGGTGTAGTTGTAGACTGAAGTGCAGTTCTGCTCCTCTGCTCTTTTCTAATCACACAGCTAATCTTCTGTCTCTGTCTGTCTGCTTTTGTGTGTATGCGTGTCTGCTCATCTAGCAGGAATGCTAGGCTACAACTAAAATAATACAGGAAACAAAAGAGACCAGACGCTAAAACTACTGCATCAGATCGGTGCTGCAGTGATAGTTTTAGCTTGACATAGTAGCTGATGGAGCGGCTAATGGAGTGGCTGATGGAGCGACTGATGGGATGGCCGACCAAGTGGCATTGGTCACTTCCAGGCTTTGGGGTGCCTCCGCTTCCTGTCTGAAGTTATAACGGACGGCTCCAGGGAGCTCTGTGCTTGGTCTCGGAGCTTCATGACAAGCTTCCAAGCTTTGGGGCTCTTTGCAGCACTTGCGCCTCTTGTCAAAACCCAGTGTTCTCACCCAGATGTGCTTGGTACTTGGTAGTACTGACGTAATTTGGTGGGTACCCTTAAAAGTACAGAGTATTGATATCCAACCCTGGCCAGTCTACACAACTCTTGAGAAATAAGCAATACAGCGACAGAATCTTGGTTTATATTCTATTAGCGCTGAGACAGAGAGAAGGCCGGGTCTCTCTTGATCCGCTTCTATTAAACT
This sequence comes from Epinephelus fuscoguttatus, assembly GCF_011397635.1. Taxonomy (NCBI): domain Eukaryota; kingdom Metazoa; phylum Chordata; class Actinopteri; order Perciformes; family Serranidae; genus Epinephelus; species Epinephelus fuscoguttatus. The sequence continues at coordinate 29,045,067 of NC_064771.1, forward strand.
ATGCTCAGTTGGTACTAAGAAAATATCCCCCACACCATTACACCACCAGCAGCAGCCTGAACCGTTAATACAAGGCAGGATAGATCCATGCTTTCATGTTGTTTACACCAAATTCTGACCCTACCATCTGAATGTGGCAGCAGAAATCCAGACTCATCAGACCAGGCAACGTTTTTCCAATCTTCTATTGTCCAGTTTTGGTGAGCCTGTGTGAACTGTAGCCTCAGTTTCCTGTTGTTAGCTGACAGGAGTGGCACCTGGTGTGGTCTTCTGCTGCTGTAGCCCATCTGCTTCAAGGTTGGACGTGTTGTTGCTTCAGAGATGGTCTTCTGCAGACCTTGGTTGGAACCAGTGGTTATTTGAGTTCCTGTTGCCTTTCTATCATCTTGAACCAGTCTGGCCATTCTCCTCTGACCTCTGGCATCAACAAGGCATTTTCACCCAGAGGACTGCTGCTCACTGGATATTTTCTCTTTGTTGGACCATCCTCTGTAAACCCTAGAGATGGTTGTGGTGAAAATCCCAGTAGACTCAGACCAGCCGTCTGGCACCAACAACCATGCCACGTTCAAAGTCACTTAAATCACCTTTCTTCCCCATTCTGATGCTCAGTTTGAACTTCAGTAGGTCGTCTTCAGCATGTCTACATGCCTAAATGTATTGAGATGCTGCCACATGATTGGCTGATTAGCTATTTGTGTTAATGAGCAGTTAAACAGGTGTATCTAATAAAGTATACTACCCACATTGTTATGATACAAAGGAAGTTGAAAATCGACAAAGTATTCGCTGAACTGGATTTTTGGAAGTAAAGTCTAATTGTCATTTTTGTGAAATTAGTCTGACTAAAGCCGAAGTCTCGAGTGTACCGCTCAGACGACGGCACAATACTGTGGATAGCCGAGCTAAATTGCCAAGTTCTTTCACTAATAGTGCTGACAGGTAATTAACTCTAATATTACTTAAAAAAACAACTTTTAAAAAACATCGGTGAGGAAAAAAATCAACAGGGAGAAAACATCCAACTGTTTTGACTTCTTGACTGAAAGGAAAAAAAACACCTTGTCATTAGTGTGAAATTTGTGAAACAGCGAGCTACACTTGGGCGTCTGTGTGATGAGAACTGAGGCAGATAAAAATAGAAAAGTATCACGCACACATACTGTGCTAAAGAGAGCACAAGAAAGACACAGGGCGATGCTTTGTTTCTGCCGAGGCCACGGCGGCTGGGAGAAGGTGGAGCAGGGAGGGGGGAGTGTGTGTGTGTGTGTGAGTTGTCTGCCTGGGAAGAGTTTTTGCGTGGAAAGGCTGTCAATTTGTGTGTAGCGGTAAAAAGCCATAAAAAGACTATAAAAACATTTAAAGGCATACTAAATTGAGTCCTCTGGGCTTTCCTCCTCCTGCGTGTGTGTTTGTGTGTGTGAACCAGCATTTCTGAAGCCTTCACTCAGAGCTGTTTGTTTCCAGCTAGACGACTCTCTCATCTATGAACTGTGTCTTATGAAATAGTGCAGGCTGAACTGAATGTTTTCGGTTTGCTTTTAAAAAGCACGATGCCGCTAACTTCATACATGATGAGGCACATGTGTTTATGTGGAGGAAACATTCATCATATGACACTAGTGTTTCACTTACCAGACTGTCCACGCCGCCCAGCGTGTGATTGGCATTGTACAGGGAGTAGGTCAACTGGTATACGCCGTCATTGGTCTCGCTGTTGCCATAGAAACCCACACCCACTGCGATGCTGCAGAGAAAAGAGGCAGGGAGGGACAGGTAAGCCTTTGATAAATGAATGAGAGGAGCAGAGAGCTACATCAGCGCTGCTCGGCTTGTGAATCCTGCGTGTCAGAGGTGATGTCCTTTTCAGTCACTGAAGTTCGTCCGTCATCATTAGGACCTTTGGTGAATTAAAAAATTAATGCAACCTAAAAATGGACTCCTGGGATAGACATATACTTCCTACAAAGAGTGTGGCACAACAGCAAACAGCACCTACACAACATGTTATGAATATTTCATGCCCTCCTATTCGCCCTGGCATTTGGGCATTATCATAAAGCAGTATCATCAATTTCTCCATCAACCCTGACTTTTTGCATAAACAGGAAAGAATGCAAAGGTAATGAGGCACTTTGGGACGATCCCTGAAAGGAGATGGAAATGTTATTTTCTCTATTCAATAGTTAATTGTCAAGGTGAAGGCAGACATCCGAACAGAATGAATGACAGTGGATTGGAAAGTTGCCGTCTCTGTGTGTCTTTGGGGAGCATCTTGGAGACTTCACACACAATTAGAGTTGTGGGAGAAGTAAAATTAGATTCATTCAGAGTTCGCACTTCTCCTGTAAAATGTTTCTCTGCTGCACCAGCACGTTCGACTCAAACACTGTCTCACCTCTTTTCCCTTTTGAACATAGCTTTAAGAAAAACAAAGAAAGTGAAACTGAAATCTCTGTGCGGAAAGCCTACTCTTCATGGACACAGTTATGTCAACCTTAGAACTGACTGGTTTACTACTAGAAGTAGATAGATATAATGATATCTGTGATCTGTGAGTAGATATCGTCTGAGTTTTGGATATCGTAATATCCTCCTGAGACACAAACTTTTGTTTGTTTTGCATTTTTAATTCCTCCTAGCTATTTGGGATCAGTAGGACCTGATAGTATGAAAAAATAAATATTGCCAATGATAATAAAGTCCCAATGTCCTCAAATGAGTACTCCCTCATTAATAGTGTCTCATCTTGTTACTGTTGCTAAAATTGGTCGAATTTGTTGCCATGTCAAACTACAAACATTATTATACATAAATAAACAAGTTTCAACCATAAACTGTGATCAGGTTTTGGACTTTGTCAACTTTTGTGTCGGGATCAGCTGCAGACTGACTTAGCAGAGATGGCTGCCATCTTGTTTTTACATAGATCAGTGTATTGTGCTCTTACTACCACTAGATGGCACAAAGAAGTGTCCACGAATGAGGACAACAGGTCTGAGTTAAGTAGAATGAAGTATAAGGGCAGGAAACCTAAAATGCGATGTCTTCGTATGAGGACCCAGGGTCTCAGGAGGATATAGTAAGTGTTGTCTTTTCTGCTTTGTGGTTGGGTACCATTCACATTTAAACTTTTTTTTTTCAATACTTACCTGTCTCTGTCATAACAAAAATGTATTTCAGTTGAAAACAAACAATCCAAAGACGTGTTGCCTTGGCCAGCTTTGCATTACAAAGCCAGCATTGTCTGTGTTGTTTTGAAAACTGTAACGATAAATATGACTGCTTTTGGCTTGCCACTGCCCTTCATGTCTACGCCATAAGCGTATCAGACACCTTTTTTACTTGCATGTCTCATGCAACAGATACGCTCTTCTTTTAGGTCTACTCCACACATATGGGTGGTTCTGAAAACAAGATTTTTCCATCCTTCATTCTCAATATAAATCCACACATGCACTGTTGTAAAAAAGAACTGTGTCCAAATGAGAACCAATGAACACAACTGAAGCGCTGTGAAGGACATGCCAATCCCACACGCAGCGATATAACCTTAACCCTAAAGTCATGTGAAGAAGAAGATGTTGGCCAATCAGAAGCCTGAAAAGAAGCTATTATCTGAAGGCTACATGTGGTGACCTCCCTAGCTCATCCTGACACCTCTGTTCCTCAATATAGTGGAAGAGTAACATGTGGTATAGGCCTCGTCTATACAGCTGTCTACACCAGCTCTGTGCAGGCTCATGTCACAGCTACGTCTCACAGCAGTAGTCGCAACCTGAAGCTTTAATTTCCTTCAAGTCTATTTTACGCAAAGTTGATGTCCAATAGAAAGGCACTGAAAAAATATGCATTTTGCAACACAGGCAGAGCAGTGCTGTCTTTGGACAGAGCCGGAGAGCAGCACAGTCTTCTTTCACTTCTGCCTTGCAGCTGGGAAGCGAGAGACGGCAACTTCTTGGGTACTGAGGAACTGCAGTGTTTATTCATGGACAAACTGTACCCTTAACTGCACATTTACTACCACTAGACAACTTCACTGCTAACTTTTCCCTCTGTTTCCATCTCCTATAGTTGTCTGCCTACCCACACACTGTGCTCCCAGGTACCGAAATTTGGCACCGATCAACTGAACATGAATCAATACTTGGCAGAACAGATGTAATTTAGTCCGTGCCTTTAGAAGTACCAAGTTGGGAACCCTACAGTATTTACTACAGGAGGCAAAATATATGCTGTATCTATAGAGCACTGTAGCTGCAACAAACTGTTTGGATCTCTGTGTTCTTTTATGTAAACAACACTCTTTGAACCAGAAATTATACATTACAGAGTTTTGGAATGTGTGTGCGCATAAATTGAAACCACTTTCTTTATATATTCAGTCATCCGAGGATTTCACTTGTTCGGCTGGAGCATCCGCACAAAACATAATAAGCAGCAACATAAACGCACACTCTTAAGTAGTCTCTGAGCTTCTTTTGTCCCCAAAGTGCTGTAGCATTGTTCGTTGTTGAGATTTGAAAGCAGCCGGTGTAAAATCACTTCCTACATAAGCCCAGCAAGTGAATTAGACGTAGATACATAATGTCTCACAACATAATCTGATGGCACTGGACAAGAGTCTTTTGCAAAGACGATCATGTCAGAGAGGAATTTTACCCTTTTATGGAACTAAACATTAAGCTTCAAGGAAAACATGTCACTAAATGACAAAGCAAAGTTACTGTAATGAGTATGCTTTTGATTCGTCCATCACACAGTCACACATCATACTAAATTGATCATAAGATGAGATGTGGTCAGGATCTGTATGACTCAGGGGATGACATACCATAGCACCTCTGCTGACATATTTCCTGGGAGAACTCTTCATACATTGAGTCACCGGTTTATGAAATACACCTAGCTTTCAATAGCCCGGCAGTAAATCCCACTTTTATGAAAAATTGATTCAGCTGAATGTGGGTGACAAATTGAAGGAAAAACCCATGTGTCTTAGTAAGAGGTGTTTGGCCACCATGAGCCGCCAGAGCAGTTTGCTCCTTCAAAGACCCTGGCAGAGATTCTCCAAGTGTCTGACACTATTAGATGGATGAACACCATTATGCCTCATTTGGTGTTTTGATGAGAATGCTCCAAAATCTCCCCTATGGCATTAACTGGGTAGGAATCTGATGACTGTGTAGTACATGGCTGACATAATTTAGAAACCCTCATGCTTTATATGCAAAATATGCATTCTTTGCCTTCTCATTTATTCAGGTTTTTCCTTCAACAAATGGTCTGTCTGTGTGTGGTTATTTTGGAAGCTGTAGTTGTGTAGCTATAATGCATTATATTTAAGGTGTTGGATTACATTGGGTGTAGCTACCTCATACACTGACACCACAGTTTTGAACTCACGACATTATCTGATAATCGATGCCAGTTGTATAAAGTAGAGAAGGAAGGGGTTAGCTGGGATCCGTTCCCTGGAGTCAAGCATGGCTATTTGACTTGATAATTAATTACAGATCAATATTTTATGACCACATTAATTCTACAGGGTTTTATGAGTGTGGTTGCCTTTTAACTTATCTACTAAACCATAAAATATCAATACAGATTTCCTTGATCTTTAATTGTCACATCCACTTAAAGCTATCTCACCATTTATATCAACCATGTATCCATTTACTTTTAGCTATTTCAAGTTTTTATCTAGAACTTTAAGCTAATGATTTCAGCTGTTTATCCATAATTTAAGCTAACTTTAACTGTTTATGCATTACCGTAAGATAGGCCAGCTATTTCAGTTGTTTATCTACTCTTTAGGTTGGCTATATCTTTCATCTATTCCAGTTCCTTTAGCTAACTATTTCAGCTGTTTATGTATTACTTTAAGCTAACTATTTAGACTGTTTATCCATTACTGTATGCTAACTATTTCAGCGGTTTGTCAACTACTTTAAGCTAGGTTAACCATTTCAAGTGTTTATTTAAGCTCAAAACTGTTTGTCCATTACTTTAAACTGTTTATCCATACAATAGGCTACCTATTTCCACTGTTTATCAATTACCTAAAGCTAGGCTAACTAGCTCAGCTTTTTTATCCACTACGCTACACAATCTAAACTGTTAATCCATTACTTTAAGCTAGGCTAACTATTTCAGCTGTTTATCCATTACTTTTAGCTATTGAAACAATTTATCCATTACATTAAGTTAACTATTTCAGCTGTTTATCTGTTTCTTTAAGCTACGCTAACTATTTTAACTGTTTATGAATTACCTTAAGCTAGGCTAACTATTCCAGCTGTTTATCCATTACTTTAAGCTATGCTAACTATTTTAACTGTTTATCAATTATCTTAAGCTGGGCTAACTATTTCAGCTGTTTATCAATTACCTTAAGCTAAGCTAACTATTACAACTGTTTGTCCATTACTTAAAGCTATTTAAACAAATCCATTACATTAAGCGAACTGTTTTAACTGTTTATCAGTTACCTTAAGCTAGGCTAACTATTTCAACTTTATATCCGTTACTCTGAGCTATTTAAACTGTTTATCCAATACTTTAAGATTAAGTTTATCTTTTACTTAAGCTATTCAAACTCTTGATCAGTTACATTAAGGTACCTATTTCAACTGTTTATCCATCACCATAAGCTATTTTGACTTCTTATCTATTACCAAAGCTCGGCTAACTATTTCAGCTTTATCCACTGTTTACTAGTTACTTAATGCTAACTAGCCTACTTCATCTGTTTACCAGTATAGCTAACCTTTTCAACTGTGTATCTATTACCTTAAGCTAGGCTAACCAGTGCGAGGACCCTATTGAAATTGCTATGGATTATCATTCGTCCTTCAAATCAATTGCATTTTTTAGGGGCTAAAGATGCTCAAAAACTTACTTTGCAAACACATTAGAACTGTAAAAAAAAACTTCATGTATTATGGTTCTCATGCTTGGCTGCAACAAAATGGCTTGATTGCGTCCCCTTCAAAATTTCAAAGAAACAGCCCTCACAGTACTTCTGACCTAGATGTACACAATTTAAAAAAAAATAAATCCAACAGGAAGTCAGTCATTTTGAATTTACTGTGCGATTTTTGGCCTTTTTTTTTTTTTTTTTTTTTTTTAAACATTTCCAGGTGCTATACTTTAACAAACTTCTCCTAGAGATGTCTCCAGATTGACTTCAAATTTGGTACAATCTTAAGACCTTGGCAATGGTAAATTGTGAAGCTTTTGAGTTTTGGTCAAATGGTGTGGCTGTGGTGAGGCGTCGAATTTTCCATGTTTTTCCCCAGAACAGGAAGTGGTTTACATCTTGACTGTACATGGCCAAATCTGCCCCAAATTTTACGTTTGACTAGAGTCCAGGGCTGAAGACATCTACATGCTTAGGTCTAGATATGCGCCACCGACCGGCAACAGAAAATGATATGTTTTGTACCTTGATGTACTCCGAGATCCACCTCAGCTGTGGTCACAAAAGCCTTACGACCATGATGAGGCTTTATACTGTGAGTTTTTATTGAACAGAGTTGTTGTGGTGGCTCTGTCATTTTTGATTTGCTTCTACAATCTTTCCAAGTACCTGCAAGTAAATGCAGAAGTACGCTCTGGTTGCTGTAAACCACCACTGCACTGTCCCATCTCATAATGTGCTCCCGGTGAAGGCCAGAGGCAGGTCAGGTCAGCACCAAAGGGATGGGAAAACTAGAGTCAGTCTAATTGAGACTTGAGAGCAGTCTCTTTAACCTTGCGGCTTCCCCTGACTCCTCCCTGATGCTCCGGATAAGTGTTAAGCAGAAAAGGGAGACTTTAAATCCACAGTCAACCATGCTTCCTGCAACGTTCGTCTGGAGTCGCTCAAGTCTAACAGAGCTGTGTGCGTGGTGGTCGATGCTGAGTGAGCGCAGGTGGAGCAAAACAACGGGGGCTATTTTCCTAATTAGTACAACAAGGACAGAGCCTCATTAACTGACCCCCTGCAGGTAAACCACCCACTCTGCAGGTTTTAACATAACCCTCAGGGAGAGGCAGGGAGAAATGGAAAGGGGGGTGGGGATACATTTAAGACAGAACAGACGTATAAAAAAGCATCCGTTGGAGAAAGACAGGGAGTGACGGATACAGACAGACTAAAAGAGACAGACTGACAGCAGGCAGTGTATACTGAATATACATGTAGGCAGGGAGACAGACAGTTTACAACCACTGATACGACACAAAAGCAGGAAGCAAGACAATGGCACAAACAGAGCGAAACAGGAAGAAAGCAGAAAAAATAAAAGAAGATTTGCCTTTCTTAATGCGCCCACATTTAATAATAATCCACTGATGATGACGCATATGCTAGTGCATTTTATTTGTTGGAATTTTTATTGTTTCCCACCAAAAAACATCACCGACAAATAAAAATATACCACAGGAGTTTCTCTCCTTTCATCTCTGTGTGTCTAAACAGAGAAAATGTATTGGGTAAAAGTAGCCGCGAGAAACATGGACTTCTTTGAACCGTGCAAATATTTTAAGGGTAGAATCTAATTAATATAAGGAAGCTTGGAGCGCAGGGAGGCATGTGTAAAGAGAGAGAACATTGCTCTTTTTCTAACCCTTCCACTTCTCTTAGTGCTGCTCCTTTAAATATCAGCGGTCTGACTCAAAGAGAAAGGATATCATAGATTGGAGTGGGCATGTACTGAGCAGAAGTCCAAACTGTCATGTTGATAAATGACAACATGGATAAAAGACATTGAGGGGAATTCAGAAAAGGAACCAAAAGCTTCAGCCTGCAGCAGAAAGAAAAACCGCCCTCGGCCACTATTAATAGACTCAGACATGTTTGAATATTCTAGATTTTGCCCCAAAATGGCAGCAACGACTCTCCTGAGATGACAAATATAGACATTTTAGATTCAACTCTGCCCTCCTGAAGTCTCAGCAAAGGCCACCCAAAAAAAAAATCCTCTTAATATGCAGTAGGCCTAGAATATAAAACACAAGTCGCTGCGTTTTAAAATTTTCATGCGCACATCTCCATTTTCAGAGCCAGAAAAACTTCCAAAATAGCCAATTTAAGGCCTGAGATGAAGTTATAAATTGTGAGTTACTAAAAATACATGACCCCAAAAAAGTGAATGAGGGCTTTAAAACCAAACCGCTGCTGTGCTTTTATTGGTGATACTGTAGGCACGCTATGAAAAGCTTATTGTGTGCCAGCCAAAGTGTTTCTGTATGGGATCCAATGGAAGACGCTCATATCGTGTAAACAGACAGCTCTCTTCCTTCCTCTCCTTCTCTTTCCCTTTCATTGTGTCCTCCATTCTCATTTCCGCTTTCCGATTGGCAACAGATACCTGCCACAGTAAACAAAAACAAATAAATATTTCAAGAGTCCTGGAAAGGAGAATAACTTGTGATGATCTATTTACATAAGCAGTGAAGACACTGCGATCAAGTCTGTGCAGTGTTTCTGCTGCCTTTTTAAATAAACATCTTTCGGAACAGATTTGAGAAAGTTTTATACCTTTAATTGAAAGTAAATAAAATGTTCATGTATGTGCTGTGTTACATCTGACTATCATAAGGAAAAGTACTCAAAATGTGTTATTAATGACCGCACACATGTCCTTTTTAAGTATTTTAAAGTTGGGCTTAGACTTCAGGAGTTTTAAAATTCGGAGCAATTTTGGAATCAGGTTGCATCACGCACATAAGGAGAAAGTTCACAGATGTTCCTCTCCCTTATCTCAGACATGCACACACTACAAGATTTAAAACTACTGGTGCATCACACGCGACGGGATGTTATTAAGATTATTGTGCCAGAGGGAGCATGAATGCACCACCTCAGGCGACCTCAGGGGGAAGCAGATGTAAACAAAATGGAGACTGAGGTGATGTGACAACTTGCTGTAATGTAAATAATGCTCTGCACTGAGGCTGGATGAGAGAATGATTGGGGAGATGGGTCCAACACAGTCTGTCTATTCTTCAACAAGAACTGAGATTTTATTGATTTATTAGCTGCTACTTACTGATATAATCATCCATCATCCAGATTCTAACTCCTATATATCAAACAAATTGAAATTATCAAGGGTGCTTTCACACCTGCCCTGTTTGGTTCGGTTCAATCGAGCTCAGGTTCATTTGCCCCCTAAGTGCGGTTGTGTGAACACAGCAATCACACTCAGGTGTGCACCAAAACAACCGGACTGAGACCTTGAAGAGGTGGTCAAACGAACTCTGGTGCGGTTCGTTTGTGGTGAGAACGTGTTCCGACCTGGATGTGAACCAACTGCAGTCACATGACACATTGTTTGGGTTAAACATGAGCATGTTACAGTCCTGGAGGATTATTAATGTGCACCTCCTCCTGTACTGCCTTAATATGCACATTCAGCACATCCAATGCATCAAAACATTGTTTTCTAGTTGGAGCCGCGCCTCGTTTTCAAACTGTATGGTTTGACTAAAATGAACAATGACAGCAATATAGTCCACGATGAGCAGCGCTAAAATCAACCTGTGTAGTTGTCCCTCCATTGTAACATTAGAAAGTGTCACATTTATCTTGCAAGTGTACTCTTCTTCAACGTTTGCTTTACTTCCTGGATTTTTCCCACATGGAAATTCTGACCAATCAAGAGCAGCTTTCTCACACAAGGCATTTGATCTGGTCCGCTTGTAAATGCTGCCATGAGAACACGAACCAACTCAATTATACAACTTTGTAGCAAAAATAGTCCCTGATTCAGACCAAAGCAAGACAACTCTAGGACTGAGAGCACCCTGAGACGGAATCTCCCATATTATCAGATAATCTTGGACCCAGGTTCCAGACTGGATTTCTCCTCTGATTGTCGGGACAGCTCCTGCAGTCTGAGCCAGGGTTAAGTCACACAAACAGTTCTGTTACCAGCCGCGACAACGTCACAACGGCTGGTATTGTTTTCACCTTGGGAGTCTGTGTGTGTGTGTCGTCATGGCAAAATGTGGTCCTGGAGACGGCAGTTGTAGCAGAAACTACCACAGAAGCAGTTTTGAGTGTTTCCCAGGTGTCTTTATGTCTGTCTGCCTTTCTGTGGACAGATTTTATCACTATGATCACAACTGCATCACAACTGTGCAAGACGGAGTCACAAAACTTTACAGGTGTGTAGTTGAGATAAAAACGAAGGCCAAGTTTGAAGATGTGAGTGGGCTGAGCAAGTGTGCCAGAAGTAGGGAGTAGGAAGTAGGGAAGAGGCCATTGGCCCTCCCACCTTATGCCATAGGCTCACATTTGTTTTAAGTTGGGATGTTGGCTGTATTGGCAACACAGTCTCACTCCGACCTCGTCACATATCGATGTTTGGTCATGGACTTTCCACGTCCAGATGTGATGTGAGAGGTACCCTGGGTGTGTTGGTTGTTGACGTTCTGGAATGGCATGTCAGGTTCTGCCTGTTACATGCATTGTCTTCTTTCAAAATACACTTTTCACGGGAATTTTAATTTTATATACAGTCTCTCTAAATTAATGCATATGGTTAGGTTTAGGAAAAAAGAACAGAGTTTGGCTTCATAATCTTAGGGCACAAAAACACCGCTCTCCCAGGTTAAAGTCGATGGTTGTTGGACCCATCCACCACCTCTCACACCCTTCCTACTGTGACTTTCGCCACCTTAACTTTCGTTCTTGTCCCGCTGCGTTTCCCCCTGCCGCCGCCGAATTTGTTAAACTAAAACAGTGTGTATCATGCCGATGTTAAAGGACGGCTTTTTCGTCAGTGTCTGATGCCACAAGTCACCGCCCAAGCGCCGGACTTCGACGACTTCTGAGTGAGACCGGGTTGGTATTGCGGCTGATCCCATCACAATATGGTCTGTAGTTTTATTCTGCAAAATACAAATGTGGTGTTGGATATTGTGGGCCAGTTATGGATCGGTCACTGCCATTAACCCTTGTGCAATTCACATTTTTGCTTTCCATTGTCTTTGTTTTTTTAGATTGGTGTGCGAATGAATTATTTGGGCTTTTTTTTTGTTTTTGCAAACATGCTTGCCTCAAATTGCCCCTTAACCCTCGTGTGACCCCTGGACATTTTTGTCCATTTCCAAAATTCAAAACTCCCTCACAGAGAGATTAAAGGTCACAGGGGGGTGATTTTTTGCATGGGGGTGTCATTCTGGGTGAAATTTCAAATTCTCAACTTTCAGCATGAAAATCCATTATTTGACCCTGTAATGCATTTTTATCCCATCCATGACCCTTCAAGTGGACAAAAATGTCCACTTTCTAGGAAGTGTCCAACAAAAGGTCACAGGGGGATGATTTTTTGCATGGGGGTGTCATTCTGGGTTAAATTTCAAAATCCCAACTTTCAGCGTGAAAATCCATTATTTGAGCCTGTAACACATTTTTATCCCGGCAACAATACAAATGGCTAAATGACAGGTGGACATTTTTGTCCACTTGAAGGGTCATGGATGGGATAAAAATGCATTACAGGTTCAAATAATGGATTTTCATGCTGAAAGTTGGGATTTTGAAATTTCACCCAGAATGACACCCCCATGCAAAAAATCACCCCCCTGTGACCTTTTCTAGGACACTACAAAAGTTTCTAGAAAGTGGACATTTTTGTCCACTTGAAGGGTCATGGATGTAACTTTTTTGAAGGGGAACACAAGGGTTAAGGGACAAATGAAGTATTTTGAATTGAACCTCATTAAATTGAATGTTTATCCCACAATTGTTCACTGTGACCAACCACTGACAGTTAATGTTACGGATGATGGACATCTTGCACACTGTATTGGAGGAACTGAGGACACTATTAACCTATTGTGCACATTCAAGACCTTCTAGATTATTGTTTCCTAAATTGTTATACTTGTAAACATGCATTTGAAGTAGTGAGGTTGGAAATTAGCTTCTTTGTTCACCTGCCATTGTGGCTTGTGGATTCCAAAACCTACCTTTGTTTTTTTTGGCAGGTGAGTGCAGCAAATTCGGCAGCCACTTGCATATTTTATAAGCATTTGGCTGGTGGCTGGTGCTGTATTCCAGCTCTGGATAGAAGTAATATTTTAAACTGTATCATGATTATATTCTAGTAAACAGGCTATTGGTACTTTTGTTACAGTCCAGATGTCCTCAGCGTGAGCAGCTACAGTACGGTATAATTACACAGTTAATGTGCGACACCGTGGGCAGGGCTGCAGCTGAGTGACATCTGCTCTGGTTTCACCAGTGTTAATTAGGATGGACATCACAGCATCTCAGCTCCAGCCACTGTCAAACATAATTAGAGTGGAGGACGGCAAGACTTTAAGCAGAGACAGAAGGAAGAGGGGAGGGCGGACAGGGAAGTAAAAGGAAGGAGGACTCCGGGAAGTGAGGAGTAAAGCGAGGTTGAAAAGAGGATCTGGATTGATGAGATTAAAATGAAGCCAGCCTCAGTGTTCCCGAGGGCAATTCAAAACCCAATGGGCATTCACTTCCTATATCCACTAGATGGACATAATCAAAGTTGGGCATCACTTGAAGGAGAGTTGATTTCCCACAGGATGTGTCTCGTACTTCATTCATCTCTCAATATTAAGTCTTACAACTTATCAAGTTGGGCCACGCAAGCTTTTTTTTTTAAATCTACCCCAGACCAAAACATGTCAATCTAATGGGATTACGATTGAGCAAAAATATATGAAACACCAAATTTTGAGTTGCGTGACATATTTCAGGCGTTTTAACAGTATCTAACATGACAGAGGTTCCCACATGAAGCCCGAGCTGCTACATGGAAGTGAAGACCAGACAGATGGATATGATTTTCTTTAGAGGGTAGAATTCTTGCAGATTGGTTTAAAATCTAATCCACCGCCCAGACAAACAACTCATAAGGGCTTCAGACCGCATCCAACATCTTGAGCCAATCTGTCAAACCAAACTGCACCAAGACATGAATGCACTGTATGTGAATATCCTGCGTGTCATTGCACAACAGTTCCCACAGCTCCCACAGTCCTTCACTTCTTCGAGTTGCAGCTGTATTTTTTTTTTCTCTTCTAATTCTGATTTGGCAACATACATCTTTAATGTGAGGAAGGACTGCCACTTTTGAGTCGCTCTACGTTTTAAGAAACTGCACATGAATAATTAAATATCACATAATGAAGACTGGTTGACTGGGTGGGAACAGAAGCCATTTGCCACCGCTGAATAAATGTGTGCGACATCAAGCTAAGTGTTGTATGATTACTGCTTTAGTGCTGTTCTTCCAGCCCGTGATTCAAATGTAATTTGACATACAGGATGTTTGTCATCGTGTTTTTAGCGACCAGCATTTGGCTTTGAATTAAGGAGGTTAAATATTTCAAATGTTTCCTTTTAAAACTCTGTTGGATAAGCTTTTATTTTTCTTTCTTTTTATCATTTACACTTTATTAAATAGTGTTCAGCAGACGTCGTCACTGACACAAATATATGATCATTGGTGTGACTCACCTACAGGCAGTACATTTACTCAAGTACTTGATGCTTCTACTCCACTGGACTTCAGAGGGAAATATTGTAGTCTCATTAAATTTATCTGACAGCTTGAGTCACTAGATACTTTACAAATAAAGATTTAAGCATAAAGACCATAAAAAGAGTTTATAATAGGGGATGTTTTGTCATAAATTAAAGGGTTACTTCTGTATTTTTCAACTTGGACCCTATTTTCCCATGTTGGGAACAACTTTTTTGGAATTTCTCCGGCTGCAACAAACTGTGGCAAAACAGGCTACGATGTAATGTTAATAAGCAACCGTGTATCGTCAATTAATGTCCGCTTAAAGTGTTTGTTTTTGCCAGTCACAGGCTCAGATTGTTATTTTAAGTGTCTGACTACATTATGGAAAGGATCCCTACAGAGATAGACCTGTTTGTTAATGAAAAGATCCTTTTTGTTTAACCAGAAACAGCCCTGAAATCAATTTCACCAAACAAACCAGACTCCATTTGAATAAACAGCAATTTTATCATCGTAAAACACACTTCTTTTAAAGTCGACAAAAACAAAGTAAGACTCCCAAAACAGTTTTGGTTCGTCTTTCCGCTGTTCCAACAACCACTAACTCTGGTTTGGTTGAAATTAACTCTTAATTAACCCAGTTAGATCTGAAAACATTCTGGCTCTATACATGCTAAAATTACTGTTTATTTAAATGGAGTCTGGTGGGTTTGGTGATGGTGATTCTGGGGCTGTTTCTGTTTCAATAAAAAGGATCTTTTCTTTTATAAAAACTTGTGTCTCTTTCGGGATCCTCTCTATCTCTTTCGGGATCCTTACTAAAATGTCTTCAGACACTTAAAATAACAATCTAACAATCTAACAATCTGGAAATAACAATCTGAATCTTTTGGGGCTGTTTCTACTCCATTAACAAAAAGGTTTATCTCCATAGGGATCCTTTCCATAATGTTGTCAGACACTTAAAATAACAATCTGAGCCTGTGAGTGGCAAAAACAAACACTTTTCGTGGACATAAACTGATGGTGCATAAATGCCCCAAGTGGTTACATCGCAGCCTGTTTTGTGGCTGCCAGCTGCCACGGTGTCGCTCAATACCGAACCAATTTCAAACATTAATGTTCCCATTAGTCACTTAGACACAAACACATGAAATGGAGTCACAGTTAAAAAATACCTTAGATACCCTTTAATATACCCAACAGTTACAAATATACAAATACAGCTGAAATAATTTTTCGATTAATCGATTAGTTGATTGGTTCTGCATTCTTGATGCAAAGACGCCAAATATTTCATGGTTCCAGCTTCTCAAATGTCAAGATTTTCCTTAATGTTTATGTTTTTTAAAATTATTTTTAAGGTTTGGACAAAACAAACTGTAATCATGACAGCATTTCTTACTATTTTAAGCATTTTTACAGACCAATTAATCAGCAGATTACTGCATAATGAAAAAAGTTGCAGTCCGATACAAAAGAGTTAAAAAAAAAAAAAAAGCTCTATCTCCACCAAGTACTACAGTAAAATCCTGCTTTTACACTGATGTACATGTACAAATAACAATCATCTAATAACACCATACAGCCCAGCTACCAGAAGAAAATGCTGGCATTATACACTTCTGCAACCACAGGTACGTTAACGTTACATTTGTGCTTTTCATCCCAGCATTTTCAAAATGACAAATTATATGAGCTGACTTTGTCGACAGAAGGTTGAGTAAATGGTAAATGGTGTGTCACCTGGGCGAGATGCCTGCCGAGCTGCAGACCACTGTTTGACACCAACAAACATCAAAGCCAGTTGTTTTGTAGCAGCAGCCCGTGGCTCTTTTTCCAGCTTCCAAACGTGGGTGTTTTTTAGCGACCCATTGCTGTGTGTCCTGTGGAGTTTTAGGCACAAAAAGCATTTATTTTTTGCGGAGACAGAGAGAGTTGATGCTTTTCCTGCCATGATCCATATTAAGAAGTATTTCAGATACTGGGGACATTTTTCTGCATTGAGTTCTTTTATTATTTTTTTATTAATTACATTTTCCTTTTGACACTTGCATAGTTTTTATCGTGTAACAGAGAATTTCTACAGTGTATTAGTACTTTTACTTAAATAAAGGAAATGAACACCTCCTCCAGCACTGCCTACAGGTGGAACTGAACACAAGCGTTCGCCTGCAGTGCTGAGCTTTCAGGATATCCATTTAACAATTAACCACCTCTGAAAAAAGATAGATGTACGATAATGCTCGAGGTTTAATTTAATATCACCCGCCAGTTGTTAAACATGACTGTCACATGGCTGAGATAGGTATCCACTCCTCTGGCTACAAATTCAATTAGCTACTTTGAGGGGAGCGCTCATCTCATTTACTGGCTTAATAGGTTCTATAAGGTGATGTAAGAGTGTGTTGCATCAGTCCGTGTGTTGTGCTAAGTTTATAAAAATCACTTATAGCGGTTAATGTTTGTCAGCAGCATTAATTTTTAAGTTCGACACAGAGGCCGAGTGTTAACAGAATGAAAAGTTGGATGTGAAAAATAATGAACCGCTCCGAGTTGTCTGCGCACCAGCTAAAGGCTACGATACTGATATCATTCATCTTTATCACGGCTAAACATAATGTCATTTCACATCAGGAAAGTTTTCGGTTCACCATAGACTTGATGAGATCCAGCAGCCTCCAGCCAAAACAAATCACATCTCACTGCAGCGCTCCCCCACTGCTAAATCTGAGGGGAGACACTGGGTCAGATATCATCTCAAAAATAAGGAAACATCCTCCTCTAAAATAGTCTCATTTGAATTATTTAAGCGGTTTATTAAACAATATCCATTCCCTCATACATAAGACATGATAATTAAGCTTAAAATGCATTATTCAGGCCCCCCCCCCCCCCAATCTCATGATGGTGACACCAGATCTGTGCTAATGGGACTAATGAAAAATGTAATTTTACTCACCATTAGTAACCTGTGACCTGTTTTCCATTATTGGAGCTGCATTACCCAGCCAACGATGTGAGCGGGAGGTTTTTATAGAAGCAAAAATAAATAGGCTACGCTTGATAAACTTTACAGTCCGCTGGTTCAAGCGAGCATTAAGCTGGAGGGAAATGTTATTTACAAGTATTGTAAGAGTTTAAAAAACCCATTATTATTTCTGAGCTGTACTTAGTTTCAAGACCCGTGTAATATTCCTATCAAGACTGAGGAAGTCTGTGGTGGAGTGTAGTGACCTGTATGTGTTATTTGTTCATATGAAATGTATATATTCCCTATAATATTTGAAACATTCCTATAACTCTTGGTCTTCTGCCCTCTTCTTTATATGTTAGCCTGTATCTAAAAGCTGGGGTGGGCAGAAATTTGGAAAAGGAAAAAAAAAGAAACGGAAAAAAGGATTTGAAAATACACCCGCCTACAGCTCTCCCCTCTCTGTCCTAAGCCCCTCCCACCAGACGACCACGGGAATATGCACACGCTTCATACAGTCACCCAGTGTTCCCCCATACACTGATTTGTTTAATCTTATTTCTTTTAAGAGCTCTCACTCTCTCTCTCTCTCTCTGTGTCTCTGTTTATCAGACCACCAATGAGAAAAGAATTAGCTAGCTAGCTCCCCACGGTCTCTGCACCTCGCTCCCCGCTGCTGAAGACTACTTCACTCAGAGGAGAGCAGGCAGCAGCTCAGGAGACACACCTTCCATTGGCAGCTGTAACGGTTTGAATTTGGCCAGCGCAAACCCTCCAGCACTGGGAGTCACAGCGGGCTGCTGGCTAGAGGTAGTGTCAGGTCTACGAACTAAATTAAGGACCAATTAGGACAACACTGACTAAAAACAATATCAGCTCACATCAAGATGCCAAGGGACAATTTGACCCAAATGTTTATCCTGACATGAAACATGACTTTTTTGGTCCGGCGAAAAAGTTAAACGTTGTTCTGCAAATTTAGATTTTCCTCTTCTTTTTTAACTTTTTCTTGATTGGACACATGGTTAACCGTGAATATATCATAAGAGCGTGGTCTCACTCCGAAGTCGTCGAAATCCAGCACTTCGGCGGTGACTTGTGGCATCAGATACTGACAAAAAAACTGTCCTTTAATCTCGGCATGATAAGCAGTCAGTCACCGTTATAGCTTAACGGTGCTCTGCGGCGTCATGGGGAAATGCGGTGGGACAAGAATGAAAGTAAAGGTGGTGAATGTCTGAGGTGGTGGATAGGTCCAACAAACAATGACTTTCACCCAGGAGAGTGGTGTTCGCGTCCCGTAAAATTCTAAAGCCAGACCCTGTTTTTTTTTTCTAAACCTAACCACATGCTTTTGTTGTTGAAGGAATAAAAACGTCAATTCGCTGTGTTGTAGCAACGTAGTGCTCTTATTTTGAAAGAAAGAGACTGAAAACAGAAGTGTTTCTTGAAAGAAGACAATGCATGTAACAGGCAGAACCTGACACGGCGTCCCAGAACGTCAACAACCAACGCACCCAGGGTACCTTTCATATCGTATGTGGACGTGGAAAGTCCATGACCAAACGTCGATATGTGACGAGGTCAGAGTGAGAATGTGTTGATCATACAGTATCTGTTTAGAAAAAGAACTAGGAAACACTTGACATTCGTTGACAAGTTTTCTTGGCAATTTTGTGTTTTGTATTTTTGTCGAACATCAATAGTGATGGCTTGTCTTAGATCTTCCTAGCTAAACTAGCTATGGATTCCAGATTGAAAAAAAGTCTTGGAGGAAAATAGAAAATTTAACAGTCCGTGGACATATCTGTTTGCTTTTACCACCAATACTGCAAAGTTAAAGTACCAAACAATCATAAATAGCCGCCTTGTGGTACAACATATTAACAAATGCACTTTTAGATCTATTAATAATGTCAATTGGCGAATTTTGACTGACTGGTATCTTCATTATAAAGCTCAAATATGTTCTACAGTTCCTGGCAGATTATTTGACAGCTCTTCTGGCCAGATAGTAAAGGTTGCTGACCTTTGTAACAGCAGCAACAGAAAGTTTGCTGATCCAGCTGGGAATCGAGGCTGCCTGGTTCCCTGGAGCTGGGGTTTGCCCTGGCTGGATTCAGGTTGCTGCGGCCAGTGACGGGGGGTCAGTCTCCAGAGCTGTTGCCTGCTCTCCTCCCAGTGAGGTGGTCGTTAGCAGTGGGAGGTGAGGCTGGTGACACACTGTGATTCGAGGCTCTAGGTAACATTAGCTACACAAATGTGAACTTGAAGCTGCAGTGTTGAGCTTTTGCCTTCAGTTCACTGAAGTACAAAATATTAACAACATTTTCTCTCCATCTCTGAAATGCTTCACAGAAAGTGACTTGTTTTATTTGGTTTATGTCAGACACTCTTTCAGACTCTTTTCTGATAAAGCCGCTTCCTTTTCTGGGTTGCTTTGCAGTGTAGGCAGTCGTTGCCAATGCTGGAATATGAGCTTTCTCTGCAGGAGTCTCCTCCTCAGGCTTTGACCATCTGAAAGGACGTGTATCTGCATCTGTAGAACAGCCAATAGGAACGCCGTCTCTCTGAAATGACCTGTGATTGACCACTTCTCCCGTCACGGGCTAGATTTTCTAATCCCAGAAAACAGAGCCAAGAGGAGGTGCAGATGACTAGATTTCTCTCAGTCCACTTTAAGTACAATATGCTTAAAATTAATTATGCCCAGTGATGCCTTTAAGTAGCTTCCACTGCTGTAGGCTGCTCAACAGACGGACTGTTGCATTTGTCTCATATAATGTGTACTGTACAGCAACCTCGCCTTGTAGATGTCATGTTTTTGCATTTTATTTTGCTGACTCAGTTACGCAACCTATCTAGAGATTCAAGGCACCAAGGTGAAGAGATTTCAGTCGGCCGTCACTGGCAGTAATGCACAATCACACTTGCACATCGTCACCAGAATATTCATAATACACCCACATCAGAATGGCTTCTCCCACAATATCCCCTCAAACCAGAGGCCGCAGCTTCCCATGAGGAGCTGTTTTTAAAAACATATGTCCAGACTTATGTTCAAAGAAAAACACTGCTTGTAAAAATATCAAAAAAAACTTCCACTCTTTTGTGTATTTTATGTCTGGTTTTTAAGACACAAATCGTACAAAAATGTGGAGAGAGTAAGAGGTTATCAGAGAGACTTTATCCACATCAACCACATCAATGTCTCACTGGGGTAAAAGAGACTTAGCAGAGACAGATCAAAGACTGATCTCATCAAAAGGAAGGAAATAAAGACGGCTGCCTATGCTATTGTGAACCCGAACCACAAGTATGTGCAGAGCTGCAAATAGAAGCTTAGGGTATTTCAAAAGAGAGGTGTCCTGAAAGGCGCGTAGACAAGAAAGAGAGACGCTGAACACCTCGAGAATACAAATGGGTAAACAGAGACAGGCAGACAAACAGACACACAGCACGGACAAATATACAGAGAACTAATAGGTTATGGATCTCGTGTGGGAATACAGAATGTGCAGAAACAGACTGAGAGTCTTTGCAGTGAAAACATCACGCCATTTACAGCTCCCCCGTCAGGAATACTGAGTGACCAATAAAGAAAATGGGAAAACACAGAGCGGCAGACATCAACAGAGTGTGTGTGTGTGTGTGTGCGCACTCTAATCAGCAGTTAGTCTCAACAACTTGTCTTGATCCTCTCACCATGTGATGAGGCCGGCGGCGACGGCGGACCAGGTGACGCAGCAGGAGTTGGGCTTCTTGCTCTCCTCCTCTTCATCTTTGTGGCAGCAGCACAAACAGCTCAGATAGATGGCCAGACACAGGAGGTTGAGGCCGAGCCCCGCAGCTGCCACACAGCCCAGGAATATGAGAGACTACAGAGAGAGAGGAGGGGAGATGACACGATTTAAAGTTTCTCTACGGACACTGAAAAATATAGTAAAAACTCAATTATGTTTATCAAAATTACACATTTAGAAGTTTTGTTTCATGATAAATAACTTTGATGTGACTCTAAACCTTTGCCTCATTTAGTATGCACAAATCTATGAATGAATCTATGCATATGCCCAAAAAGTTTTCTAGCTTCCGGGTTGACGTCTGCGGCCCACTGAATATGCAGAGTCGTGTTCCTCCCACTGGCCCCGCCTTCAAGTTCCCACTCGGCTCATAGACTTTACATTGTGATGATGTCATGGATTTTATAATTGCTTTTCTCAGTCCACGTTTCACAAATATAAAACCACCATGGCTCAAAATTTCACAACAGAAAGATTCATGATTGACTTGTTTTACAGACGTCTGTTTTACAATGGTGGTCCGTGGGGAAAATGCTTTTTGAGCCGCAGGGGATTTTGTCACTGCAATTCCATTAGTGGCCACTAGGAAAATTTGCTGCAAGGCTGAGCATCTTTCCTGGGGCCCTGGTGCCTGCTCATAAAACACAAACCTCTGCCTGTAAATGGTATAAGCTAGCATGAGCCTTCAGCTTGACTGTGTTATCAAACAGCTAATAATGTGTTGTTAATGTTAGATAAACTTTGTTCCCAATCATGAGCCCCAGCAAATTAACGTGAAAGTAAAACTTTGCTAGCAAAATACTGATGTGTAGCTACCCCTGCATCTCCTCTGATAATCTGGGATTGGGTCCTTAGGTTTGTGACATAACAAACCCCAGAAGTCAGAATCCATGTTTCTGATAGTTACTGGTAAACTGCAGTTCCAAGGGGGAAATGCTAAGCCATGACTCTGACTGCTTAATTTGATCATGTTGTGTAGCATATATAAAAACAGTATGTTAACAAGGTTAAAGCTTGATTTTCTTGAACATGTGCTTCCCAGCATCAAACATCAAGAAATTCCTAGCTTTATATAACTTAAGCTTTTGGGAAATATAGGTTCACTCCCCTATGAAAGGCAATGTAATTATGTTGATGTATAATGCACGTTTTGTGGCACATTTAATTACAATTAAATTCAATGTGCTTTACGTTAAAATTAGATTAGATTATACTGAATCGTCATTCCACACAGTACAAATGCTGAGACAACTAAATGCAGTTTAACATCTAACCAGAAGTGCAAACAGGAAAGTACAGAGTGATGTCCATACATATAGCGGAAATCCCAAAACCCAATGCCTATGGATTTGCCAACAATAAAAGCTCTGAGGGAAACTGACAATATCCAGGCAAGGTTTGTCATTCTGGCTCATCTCTATAAACCTTATATGAATGCAGATATTAGACTGAAGCCAGTGGGTTCCACCTCTCCACACTGTAGGCTGTAAAAAATAATGGACGTAGACACCATAACGTCCCCCACTGATTTGTGGACTCAAGTTTTGAAGGCTTGAGTTACGCATTTTGGCTGTCGCCATCTTGGATTTTTTGAGCCAAAAGTGACTAGATTTGGATGAGAGGGTGGAGCTGTGGAGGAGGAAGGGGTGGAACTGACCACTCAGCTGAGGTGACGCATCACAGATCACACCCTTAAATATGCAAAACTTCAAGCATTAATAAATCAGAAATGGTTGAGTCATTTAAATATTCACCCCCCGTACAGTTGTCATGATTGGTGAAATTAGCTCTTGTGACAATTTTTTTTGTTTGGTTTTTTTTTGGTACCAGGCTGTAAACATGTTTACCTCTGCTGTAAAGTTGGGGATTTTAACATGGGGGTCTATGGGGATTGACTCGCTCCTGGAGCCAGCCTCAGGTGGCCCGTAGAGGAACTGCAGTTTTTGGCACTTTCACGTGGCTTTATGTTTCAGCCCCGGAGACTGCCAGTTGGACTGTTTCCCTTCCTCTCAAACATACAGTAAGTGGTTAATACAACTCAGACTACAATAGACAACAAACAGAATGCTTCTGATACCAAAATCTTGTCCATTGTCTTCAGATTCTGTATACATTTGCAGATACCTGTTTACAGAGATAAGTTTAGGGGTAATAAGTAGAATAAACAGTAGGTGATGGTTTAGAATCCCTTAAGATATGCGTAGCAGTTGCCTGAGGTAAACTGAATCAAGCGCAGAATACACTACATTGTCAAAAGTATATGGACACCTGAACAACACACCCATATGTATTCTCAGTCTAAAACCATAGGTGTGAATAGGATGCTATGACAGTCTCCACCCTTCTGGTTCCAGATGTTTGTACCTGCTGCAGGGATTTGGTCCCAGTCAGCCACTAGGGCATTACTGAGGTCCGACACTGGTCGATGATCGATCGATGTTCCAGTTTGCAGATACCTCCTCATGGCAACAACACTCCTAGATGGCAGTGCCCCCCCAAGCAGGACAATGTGCCATGCCACACCACAAAAACTGCTTAGGAATGACCCAAGGAACGTGACAAAGAGCTCAAGACATCGACCTGGCCTCCAAAGTCCCCAGTTCCCCATACGACTGAGCCCCCCAGACGCACTCCCATCCATGGTGGGGTCTTGACGGATTGGGCATAGCTCTGACATGTCAAAGTATGGACACAGGAAGTCTGGGGATTCCCCGTGGTGTCTGGCACCAGGCTCTTCACGGCAGATCCTTCGAGTCCTGTGGGTTGCAAGATGACGTACCAGCATGTCCCAAGGATGCTCGATTGGATTTGGATCTGGTGAGTTTGGAGGCCAGGTCGATGCCTTGAGCTCTTTGTCATGTTCCCTGGATTATTCCTGAGCAATCATCACTTACGAAATACTCGAAGTGTGTGGTGGTGTATTCACCTGCAGAGACTCTGCCCTCTGTCTGTATTTTCTTATTTCCTTCTTATTTTCTGTACTCAGGATGTTTATGGACGTGTACTCAAGAGACACAGTGCAGACAGAAACACAAATATAGTGAGGTAAAATTCCACATAGGAGTGAATCTGAAGTTCACTGGCGAGTGTCTTACAGTTACCGACAATCCTGCTTAGTATACACGTTCAAAAATATCCTCATGAGAAAGTACGGTAAAAGTATTGTCACCAAAATGTACTGAGGTATCAAAAGTAAAATTTAAAACTTTGAGTTTGTCAGACAAACAGACGTGGTAAAAGCCGATCTCTCTGCTGAATGTCTCTGTTATCACAGCATCATAATGTCAGGATGTCCAAACAAAATATTTCAAACTCACGTCAACAGTCGCTAGTGCCGAAATCTGACACACAAAAAAACTCGAATAAATATGTCTTCACCAGCAACAGCACGACCTGCTGCATTCTGGGAGCTTGTTATCCTCAGGGTCTCCAGCTACAGAGCAGATACCTCCTCATACATCTCTGCATCTCCTTCTCTCACTCTCATTCCTCCTTTAGCCTCCCCCCATCCCACCTTTTGCAAGAGATGGAGTGTCGTGACAAAAATAGCAACAAGACTGTCCTAACAGCCTCAAATGAATTCTGCATCCATCTGTGAGCAGATGGGTTTATTCAAGCTTTTTTTTGCTCCCCTTACTCTTCCTTTTTTTAGTTTGTCTGAAATCTTTTTGGTGCCGAGCCATCTGTTCTCCTGCTGTGATGTTGTGTGTCCTGCAAGTCAAGTAGTGGGATTAAAATCCAGAAATGGAAGAATCGGCAGGATTATGTCAGCGATTGCTATAAAAGAGGCAGGTAAATCGCAAATTGAATAATCCTCCAGAAGCCTTGAAACAGCTGTTTATATCTTCTGACACGGTCCCGCTGCTGTTGGCTTTAATTATTATAAAGCAAATATACAAGTGCGAGTTATTTACAGGTATAGTTATTACGTGTTCACTCATTTCGCACTTTAACTCTTCCTTTTTTTCCTTTGCTCCCTCCCCCCTGAAAACAATCTATCCTTGCTCCTCTCCCCAGCTCCATCTGTTGAGGTGCTGTGCCTCATCTTGTCCCATTTCACGGCTACATGCCTTTCATGTAGATGGCCGCACATCTGCTGACAAAGAGGGAGAAAAAAGGAGAATGCAGGAGCAGTGTCAAAGGAAAGGATGGGGCAATCTCCAGTCAGCGACCCCTTCAACTTTCCCATATTCTCCTGTGCCCCATAAAATAGGTGTGGAGATTAGTGGGAGATTTAGCGCGGCAGTTTAAGAGACGGGACTGTAAATGTGTTAATGGCTGTGCTCAGACAGATGGATGGCAGCGTGCACTAAGGTGAGACAAAGAGACGCTCCCGTGTCTCATCCGAGGGTTTGGAGTGATGAGGGTGGCGTAAACTGGGTGTAATTGAGGTGAACGCAGTAAATGAGATGGAGATGTGGGGGCGCAGGTGGGTGGTGTGAACGTGTGTTAAGGGGGATGGGTGGGAGACGGCCTCAGATTGTTCGACAGAGGAGAAAAGAAGGGGGGAAACTCCCGCTGAAGGCGCAAACAGTGGGCCACCCAGCCGCTCTGATCGTCATGGTAACATGCAGGTTAGTTGGTGCCCTTGCAACAGGGAGGGAGGACGAGTGAAAGGGCGAATTATCACAGCCTATTTGAATTAAGCAGCATGTGACGGGCCTGCTTAAATTGCCGTGCCTCTGTCTTGTGATTCCTCTGCAGCCAGGCAAAGCAGAGAAAGGAGGGAATGTGGCAGACAGAAGGGGGAGAACCAGTGAGGAAAACTGTTGAGGGACCTGGCTGGGGCTCCTCAGGGCTCCCACGGACCATCAAAGGAAAAACTTTGCCTTATATTATCTTTTACTAATTTTCATGGAGTTTAAGCCTCTAAACCGTTTGTAATCTAAAAGTTGCATGAGACCTTAGGTAGGGTTTATACTTCTTTCTTGAATCAACAGTATACCTGATGAGCACCTTCCCAGAAATGCAACTATACGCCACAGCGACAAAGACCTCTTGTTTATTTCTGTAAGATGAAACCATTTCCCTCAGTGGAAACAAAGCTTTTATTTAATTCCAAGAAACAATAAATTGTGAAGAGAATAAAGCCCCCTGAAAATGTTATTTTAATAACAGTATATGATTTATCCTGGCTTCATATGAGTAGAGGAAAAGTCTGCCAGCCGCTAGGCTATTTCATACAGTGGGACAGGTCATGGGCTTACCATGTGGGGAAACATATCGAGTACAAGACTGTTCTGACAGCGATTATTTACCTCTGTTAAATGTTGCTGTTGTTCACAGCTGTTGCTCTTCATATGAGTAAAGGAAAACGCAGCTAGCTGCTAGGCTAATTTATACAAAGTAAAATCTCATAGACTTATGCTACTAATGTTAACATGTTGTATATGTGGATGTCTAATATAGACCCTTTTACTGTTAGTAAACACTATGGTGTTTTTCAGTGGGCGGGGCTTAGCTGGAGGCAAAACAATTCTCCACAGACATTAGCTAGCGCTGGCTAGCAAGTTCTGTTGGCTTGTTTCAGACAACGGAGGAAGATGATACAAGTGGGGCATTCAGAAATATTCATTCTGAGTGTCGCAGTGCACTCTGGCACAAACTGCACCAACAGCGTTCTCGTTCTGGTGTAGAGCGTCAGACTGAATATATGAACGCACCATGTCAGGTGTGTCCAGGCCTTACGTCTTATCGCATTTAACTAGCTGTCTTTGTTTTTGTTGATGGGCAGTGGCGGCTGGTATGTGTTCAAATTTAAGTTTTGAGCCATGACTCCTTCTATTCTGGCTCCCAATGACACAAGACAGATAGGGAGCCTACAGCCCTGTGGTGGAGAATTGTGCTCTGCCTCCAGCTAATGAAATTATGTCACTGTGACATCGTCGGCCCTAAAAGGGTCTAGCAGAGAACTGACTGATCCTAAGTCCTGTCCCTGTACCAGTCTCTGTTGCTAGGTCAGACAAACATGTCAAAAAGAAGCATGGTGATGCCAGTTCCACTTAGCCCGGTGCTGCAGTGTTTATTAGATAGCTTCTGGACAGACAATGCTGCCTCAAGAAGGCACCAGCAAGGCCTACTGTGTGTGATGGAAGGATACACACTCTTAACTGTTATGAACAAGACAAA
This sequence comes from Epinephelus fuscoguttatus, assembly GCF_011397635.1. NCBI lineage: Eukaryota > Metazoa > Chordata > Actinopteri > Perciformes > Serranidae > Epinephelus > Epinephelus fuscoguttatus. The sequence goes on from NC_064771.1 coordinate 29,072,477, forward strand.
ACAAAGCAAACTTCTGATCTCAATGACAAAGGGAGAAGTAGAGACTGAGTATGAATATCACGCAACACTGTTCAGTATGTGTCCTCTTTTCCCTTCTGGGGATCAGTAAAGTACTTTTATGTATTTACCACTGAACACGGACCACTTTGCTGACTTTAGTCTCTCTTCACTGTAGGAAGTTACATTAGTTGCTTCAGGGCAGCACTTAGCACCTATAAAAATAATGTATGTAACCGGTGGACTCCAGTGTTGTCTGCATTGTGTTGATATGAAGAGGCCCAGACTGTGAATATCTTTGGAGGCGATGTCTGTTTATTCCTTACAGCTCTCCAACGAAGCACAACAGCAAAAACAAGCATGTTACATGAAATGAAGTACGATAAAACACAGAAAACATACCTGACAACAAGAGGTGAAAACAAAATCTTCCGTCAAATACAACAATATAAACCCAAGCCCCTACACAAATTAAGTGACACAGGATTATGTTAGCATGAAATAATCTGAGCTCAACAGTGCTAAAACACAGAACTACGAGATTCTAATTCTGAAAATTGAGTCATTTCACAGGGTCAAAAAATACGTATCCAGATTAACAGACGTCACTTTCTCAATTTAAATCTTTGGGGAAAAGTCTTCTTGGGCCCCATGGCATCATATGATGGACCTTCAAAGCTTTCTGTGGGGCTTGGTTGAATCAATCAAACTTTATTGCACTTTACAGAAACTCAACAACCCTGCTCTGCCAACTAGTGTTTTGGAGGTGTAATTGCAGAGCGACACAGACATAACACCGTACAATGCTCACAACGGTGTACGCCACTTGCTTAGGCTACATGTAGCCTCTGAGTGGTGCCCACCCCTGACTATAAATCCGCCGAAGGAGCTCACAAATATTTTCTTCTTGGAGAAACATTTATTCCAAGGTAGCTTTTAAAGCAGCCGGGGCCAGAACAACATTCTCCACTTTCTTTCTGCCCATCACTTTCTCTCTCTGTCTCCTGTTCTTTCTTCTCAGTAGTACGGCGCAAAAATAATGGCTCCTGAATTATGTAGCATCCATTCAGCGGAAGGTCGCACACAGAGACGGCAACCTGCACAAAGACACACACTCGCAGCACAACCCCATCCTGGAACCATCACTTCCCAAGTGCTCCAAACCTCCATTAAGTTTAAAAACACCATTTATCTTTTACTGAGCGGAGTGTGCACACATTCGCTCTTTGGTAAAAATCAAATTGGCAGCTCTGACCACTTAACTGCTACCTAAATTAGGTCTGAGTAGTTTCCCATAAAAGCAGACTCAATATGTTAACACCCTTCTCTTTACTTACTCATTCCACTCCACTGTCTTCTCTGTTTTGTTTCCTCTCAATTGTCCCTGCAGACAGGGGGTGGGGTGAGCACGTGGCTGGAGGCAATGACACGAGGAAAGAAAGGAAGGAAGATCTAGCTGAGCGGAAAGGCAATCCCCGAGATGTGGAGGGAGTAGACGATGATAAAAAAAGAGAAACAGGAAAAGAGGGTGACAGTGATGGAGGGAATATTGTCAGTAATAAAAACAGTGAGAGCAGTGTGAGTGAGAAGGAGTGAAGACACAGGAAGGAGACAAAGAACGCCTAAATGACAAAGTGTGTGTTTGCACATGCCTTTGTCCGTAATGGGAAGACAAAGATGCAGCTTCCTCATCCACACGGCTACCTCAGACACACTCTTCATCACTAAGTGCACGGCCCAGTTTCTCTCCTATTACAAGTCCGCTGTAGATGGCTTCCCGCCCGGGGCTGGAGCGTTACATAACGCTACGATTTTCTCTTTTCCCCCCAACATGGTGAGCAAACCTACACATCTCATTGTTGAATATACAAAAATAAACACACAAGAAAAATCCGCCATACGCTCTGCCCGAAAGGATGACTAATGGGCTAATTTAAGGGAAGACACATAGGTGAACTCAGCAAAGTTAAAACGGGGGAACTTTTTAGGCCATCTGTTACTCACAAATACAAAGCTGCCAGAAGTACGTCCAGTGTGATCCAATTAGAGGTATGGCTAATCATTTTTTTTTATTAACTGAGTAATCTATTGTTTTCTCAATAAACCCAAGATTTGTTTTAGCTAGAAAATGTGAAAAGTAATGAAATATCCCGATCCAAATGTGCTCGATGTGAAGGGATAACCAGTGACTACAGCCTGAATTAATCATCTATAATTGTCAATTATGCTTCTGTCTATCAAGATATTGATTAATCTACCAATCAATTTACTTAATCCAATACAAAAGCCCTGCAATAAATCTAACTTTACTGCAGTCTGTAAATCCATATTTGAAGGGTAACTTTTATTAACCTGGATCTGGCTACTTTCCAATGTTTTCGGTCATAGCGACTATTGCAGGCAAGATTTACAAATGTGGTCCTATATTGAGCGAGAGCGCTGCAGCCAGCAGTGGCAAAACAGGCTGCAATGTAACATTAATAGGCAATTGTGTACTGTCAATGTACGTCCACTAAAATTGTTTCTTTTGTCACTGACAGGCTCAGATTGTTTTTGTTTTTTTTAGTGTCTGACAACATTATCAAAAGGATCCCTACAGAGATAGACCTTTACGTTAAAGAGTAAGATCCTTTTTGTTTAACCAGAAACAGCCCCAAAATTGCTTTCGCCAAACCCACCAGACTCCATTTAAATATAGAGTAATTTTATTATCATAAAACACATTTTCATGGACAATAGAAACAAAATAAAACACATCTTGGTAGGGATCCTTTCCATAACGCTGTCAGACACTGAGAAAAATAATCTGAAAACATATATGAAACAGGCTGCAATTTAACCACTCAGAGAAATATTGATTTTTACATAAAGACCATAAAAAGAGTTTATTAAATGTGATGTTTTGTTATAAATTAAAGGGTAACTTCAGTTTTTACTTTCCCTAGTTAGTACCCTAGTTTCTCAAGTTTTCGAGTTTAAGTGACCAGTGAGAACAACTATTTTGGAAACTGGTCTGGCTGCAGCCGACAGCGGTAAAACAGGCTTCAATGTAACGTAAATGGGCAATTGTGTATCGTAAATTTACGTCCACTAAAAGTGTTTGTTTTTGCCACTGACAGACTCAGATTGTTATTATAAATGTCTGATAACATTACGTAAAAGGATCCCAACAGAGATAGACCTTTTTGTTAAAGAGCGAGACCTTTTTTTAAACCAGAAACAGCCCCAACCCACTATTAAAAATGGAGTCTGGTGGGTTGGCAAAAATGGTTTTGGGACTGTTTGTAGTGAAATCAAAAAGATCTCACTCTTGAACAAATAGGTCTATCTTTGTAGGGTCCTTTCCATAATGTTGTCAGACACTTAGAATAACAATCTGAGCCTGTCAGTGGTATGGCAAGCACTTCTAGTGAATGAACAATGAAGGTGCACGTGTCCTGAGTGATTACATTGCAGCCTGTTTGAACACTCAATGCTGGGCCAATTTCAAAAACTCCATTCGTCACTTAAACACAACAACATGGGAAAACATGGTCCAGGTTGAAAAATACCAAAGTTACCTTTTAAAGCTTCATAGTCTCGCAACATTTCTTTAGAAGGACTCTGAGATTTCTTGCAGAAACTGTTCCCAAAGGTTCAGTGTCCATGTTTAAATGAATGACATGTTTCACCCAGAAACTCTGGCCTGAATAGAAACCTCTTTATGGGCACTCCACTGTTAACCAGGTGATTTATTGGAGCAGAATGAAAAGAGACAGAAAACAGAGGAGTATGTGCTGTATGTCGACACAGATGCCAAGTAACAACAGTCTTAAATGGTATATAGTCCATGCCTTATGCTTGGCGCCCATTAAAAATCAATTTTTAATACACGAGTAGTAGCCATAATTAATATATAGAGACGGAAAGCACCTCCATCTGTTGCCGTGCATCTGCTGAGCAGGACTGAGGCATGTACCAGTGGAATTCCACAAGCCTGGAGTGGTGCTAAATGCACTCTAAGCGATATGAAGTGTCTTCCACAGGCATGGCTGCTCCACAGCAGGTGGCAGACAGCTGTGCGTAGGTGGAGGAGGTCTCCAGGCACAGTGTGCACCGATGTGCAATTTGTTTGTGTGGCCTGGATGGACAGTGACATTCCTCCAACATGATCGGGGTTAAACGGGTGTCAGGTCAGTTAGAGGAGGAACAAGACATGGACAAAGAGGGAAATTCCACCTTAAGAGTCAAAGCTCAGTGAGAAGCAGGAGAGTTTTCTTGCTGTTGGAAATCAGTAGAGATGGATGTCGTCTTTTACTACCAAGCATTAAAATTTTGGTAAAAGTACGAATATCTTAGCATCAAAATGCTATTTTCCAAAGCCCTTCTACAAATGTTTTCCAGCATGACCTGACGTAGGTTTCTGCGTCAGGTCATGGCCCACCCAATGTTGGCCCACCCAATGTGAATATCTGTGACTGAGCCAAGCCATCTTCGAGGATTGCGTGTTGATGACAGGTCTGAAAGTCACACAATAACAAACTAACAAACTCATAGAGGCAGTGATTCTGCACGGTAAAGTTACTGTTTGTCTGGTGGTTTTGATGACAGTGATATAACTAGTTCAGTTCCCCGTTGGAAAGGGCTGTCTGACAGCAAGGTAGAGCGGGGAAGATATTACACTAAGTACCTCAAAACAACCCCTCCTCAAAAAATCTTCTCTAACCCTTTCAACTATTGTTATTATCAGTGATCGCCAATGACGTAGGTTACAGCATTTCATTGATACTGTTGCCGTTTCCATTTGAAAAACCTGGAAAAGAACGCAGATGTGCTCAGCCTTTAAATTTTAGCACTTGTACTTCTCTACTTTTTCCTTAAAGATGTATTCGGTGTCACTGACAGCAATATTCATCTACATTAGGTGAACTATTACTTAACACGATCTTGTGCGATATAATTCTTAGTATCTTGTTCACTTGTCAATCTAGTGCAATATCGTTTTCTCAGTCATGTGCAATACAACTTCTTATTGTTACATCATATTCAATATAACACTGATTATCAGGAGCAGTCTTTCTTTCCCACCATTTTAGTTAACTTTTTAGTACTTATCTTTATTTTATTGTTACTCTATTAGTCACTGTTTTTTGCTCCTGCTCATTGAAAACATCTCTCTTGTATATCTGTATATTTTTGCAGATATTTAATAGTCTATTGTTCTAAAACAGAGCCCAGTGAGTGACCCTGACCCTGGGGACCCACTGGTTGGTTGTTACTGGTTGTGAATCGTTTAAGTTGTGTTACTGTAATTTGAAGAATTCTTGAGCACAAGAATTTCCTTCAGGATAAATTAAGTTCTACTAAATTGAACTGAATTGAATTCCAGTGATGTAGTATTGCACATTCATAAAAGTGGGAGACTCACAAAGGACAAGTTTTAAGAATTATGATATAAGTTAGTTACAAGTATGAGTAGCGCTTCAGTGACACTGGATCCTTCAATTCCGATAATGCAAGCTGAAGATGAGATAACTCTGATAGCATGACTCCCTGAGATGACCTACCCACTGGGGAGCTCCTCTGAGAACTACATACCTTCATACTGTTTGCAATCGTACCGCTTATAGGAACACCGAAGTGACATACTGTAAGCCGGCCAGTGCTTGGTGTACAATGCCACGTCTAACAGGCTTTTAAAATGGCGGTTGCCGAAGCTGCATTGGTAGTATTCGTTGCCTGATATCAGAGAGCATTGTCAACTCATTAAAATCATACAATTTTTTCACCAATTATGCTCTGGTTCTTGAACTGGTTCTGTTCAGGATTGTTGGATTCTTGGTGCGATCTAGCAAAAAGCCTGCATTCCCACTAGTTTTGAGCAGGACCACTGTAATCACAGATGTATTGATTACCTGCAAGGTTTCGTTCCGTTATTTTAATCATGGACCAACTACTGATGATAAGAAGACGATATCTTACTTGACTTGTCCATTGTTGCCTTCTCCATCCTCTTTGTCCAACACATTCTCACTCCGACCTCGTCACACATTGACGTTTTCTTCATGGACTTTTCACGTTGTTAACGTTCTGGGACACCGGGTCAAATTCTCGTCTTTCATGGTACACTTCGGTTTTCACAGGAAATTTACCGTTTTTTCGAAATAAACGCACTATGTTGGTACAACACTGTGAATTAGCGTTTTTTTTTCCTTGAACAACTAATGCACATGGTTGGGTTTAAGCAATAAAAGCACGTGGTTAGGTTTAGGAAAAAATAACAAGGTTTGGCTTTAGAATCATACAAGACACGAACACTGTGAAAGTCGATGTTTGTTGGACCCATCCACCACCACTCCCGCCCCACTCACACTTTCGCTACCTTAACTTTCGTCCTTGTCATGCCATATTTCCCTCTGACGCCGCCGGGCGCCATTAAGCTATAACGGCAACCAGCCACATATCATGCTAACGTTAAAGGAATTGCTCCTTTGTTCAACCTGTAGAATATGATAGCCCACTCATTTCATCAATGGTTCAGACCTTAGGTCAAGGAAAACCTGCTATTTTTTGGTTCCAGCTGAGAAACAACTTTCCAGGTTCCAAACCAATTTTTTTGGGTGGAAATGCTCAGAACGGTACATAATAAGGCACATGAACAACAATGCAACCTGTTTCATGTTGGTGGAAAAACAGTACCCGTGGAGCAGGCAGATTCGAAAGATTTAGGACCCAGGCATCTGTGTTCAACCAGTCAATGTACACCTGCATCATTCATGGTACAAACTCTGAAATAGAAACTAAAAAAAAGTCCTAAGAACTAAGATAATTTCTAGTTCTTGTGGTGCCAACACAACTAAAAGGGGGATTCTCATAAGAATAGGTTCCTCCAGTTTGAAAATGCCTATTGTAAAACTGATTGCAGCACTTGTCACAATGAGTAAACTAATCTTTGTGTTAGGAACTGGTCGAGTGTCCCCTTTAAAGAGCAAAAACAGATTCCTTTTAGAAATATAAAGCAGGCGCAAATGATTCCTCTGACATTTCCTTCTTTGATACATTTAACATGCTGCACAGTATAATAACATCACCTTATTGAGTGAATTTGTACCAGGGTTTAATGATGGCTGCCTAGTGCCTTGAGAAATGGCATCACCATGAAGAAATGCCCCCCTCCTCAAAGATCAATGAAGCAGTCCGACTCACTGTCTTCCTCCATGCTGCTGCCTGTCGCACTCTGACACCCGGGTGAACGCCCCAGGGACCGGGGCTCTTTCCGGCAGAGTGCACTCGGCTAGGCCTGCCCATGTTCACAGCTGGGACGCCATTAAGTCCCAGCAAAGCGACCCATGGGTTATGGATGAGAGGAGGAGGAAAAGGGAGGAAGAAGGGGCTGCCTTGCTACACTGCTACACTGCGCTGCTTTGTTGCCCTCAAAATTTTGCCATAGCAAACAAAGGGTCTCGGGAGCTTTGTGAGGTGTGCTCATTTTTCTAAGATTTTCTTTTTAGCTTCAGCAAGAGGAATGTTCAGCTTATTCCTGTTGTTCTGTTTAACCTTCATGAATCTCTTTCTAGTAACGGTTTCCGTGGAGGCCATGCTTACCGGGACACCTTTGGAGTGCAGTGAAGCGTGTTATCTTCCTTTTTTCCTTGACACCCTCCGTGAACCCGAAGCCAAAACCTTTCCCTCAGGGAAGTCAGGGGTCGTAATTACGATGCTACACCCCGCACAACAAAGGAAACCCAACCCCCCTAGCTTCCATGGACTCGTATTATTGTTTCTGCTGGAGGGGGGAATGTGGCTGCATGAATCCACTTGTCCCAGTTCAGCTCTTGATCATCAAACTAAAATCATGACACAAGAAAATACACTGGAACACCAACAACCATAAACCCCCCGTATCATGGGTCATTCAGTGTGCTGTCATATCCTCTTTTTATTTAGTTGGATCAGCATGAGGGATGGACATACTTCCTTATTAGTACAGACCTCGGCCATACCATCCAGCCAATCATGTGATGCTAATCACTGGCTTCAAGCACTACATAGACAGATTGGGGTTAATGACCTTCTGGAGAGCCAGAGGGGACACTCTGGATGCATCTTTCTATGTATGCATGACACAAACTAGGACTACGTACAAAAAAAAAAAGACATTACGACGGCTATAGAGGCCCAGCTGAGGTGAATCACGGTTTTAAGGTTACACAGTCATTCACACGGACAGGATGAGGCTGAGGCGAGACAAAGAGCATGTAAAGCAAGAAAGACAGATTTAAGATTGATTTTCCTGAGGAGGAGGCGATAGGAGTTGGTCATTTTCCAATGCAATCAGAGTGGTTGTGATAACTGAGCAGATAATGGATTTTCAGCCCTTGGTATGCATCATTTTCCATTTTCCATCACACAAACTAAACACAGCAAACACAACAGCTCGTGCATTCAGACGTAAAATCAGCTGTAATCAGTAAAATTGTAACGGCATTGTGTGAAGACAGGCTGCTGCAAAGACAACCAAATACTTGAAAATATAAAATTATTAAAAACTGACAACTGCACTTTAGAGAAATAAATGCTGCAGTACAATCAGAGTGGGCTGTTCTCATGCATTATTCGAATGTATACCAATGAACAGTAATGCACTAGAATTTGTATATAACCCACGTAATCATGAGCCTGTAATTCCTGTATAACCCACGTAATTGGGAAGGCTGCAATTTCGTGACCAATGCGTTGAGGGGAGTAGAGAAAGAAGGAGTATAAAGAGTAAAAGACCACGTAAGAAGGCAGGTTAGGGTGATGGATGGATCAAACAAACACAGGAATTCCCCCCAGGAGCGTTCAGGACCGTGTGAGACTAAGTGAACTTTGGGTTATTTTAAGGTACATTATCACCATGTTTCTCTTCCTAAACTAAACCTAGGTAACTTTACTTGTCTAAGCTACTTAACTTTACATTAAGTACGTAATGTAACGACGCTCAACCCTGTTTCTTTTCCTAAACGTCACCTATGTAATTTTACTTGTCCAACCGACATTATTTTATGCTAAGTACATCACATAATGACGCCTAAGCATGTTTCTTTTCCCCAAACCTAACCTACGTGACTTCACTTGCCTAAGGCTAACGTACATAACTTTACTTCCCTGACCTACATAACTTTATGTAACATGACATTGCCCAAACATGTTTCTTTTCCTAAATCTAACCTACATAAATTTACTTGGCTAACCTATGTAACTTAACATTTAGGTTGTAACGTAATGACGCCTAAGAGTGTTCTTTTCCTAGTCCAAACCTATGTACCTTTACTTACCTAAAGCTAACCTATTTAACTTTACTGGCCTAACCTACGTAACTTTACAGTAATGTGATGTAGCCAAACCATATATCTTTTCCTAAAGCTAACCTATGTAACTTTACGTTAAGTATGTAACTTTACATAAAGTACATAACGTGATGATGCCAACAGTGTTCCTTTTCCTAAACCGGTGTAACTTTATTGGACTAACGCTAAACCTATGTAACTTTACTTGGCTAACCTTGTAACTTTACGTTAATTATATAACATGATGTTGCCCAACCCTGTTTCTTTTCATAAACATAACCTACGTAACTTGCCGCCTATGAATGTTTCTTTTCCTATACCAAACCAACGCACCTTTAGTTGCCTAAAGCTAACCCATGTAACTTTACGTTAAGTGCGTAACATGATGTAGCCAAACCATATTTCTTTTCCCAAAGCTAATCTACATAGCTTTACTTGCCTAGACCTACATAACTTTACATTAAGTACGTAACATGATCAGTTTCTAAACCAAACTTTATTTGCCCAACGCTAACCTATATAACTTTACTTGGCTAACCTATGTAACTTTACATTAAGTTCGTAATGTGGTGATGCCCAACTGTTTCTCTTCCTAAACCTAACCTATGTAACTTTATATTAAGTACCTAAGTTTATGATAAGTACGTAACATGATAACACCACTCATGGGGTGCTGATTCATTAGATATTATACAAACCATTGTATGTGGATAAGCTGCAGAAAGTAGCTGCACCACTTGAAGGACAATATCTTTTTCTAAATATTGGAAAATATATATTTTATTGTTCTGACTTTTCCTTGTCTTTTGCTGTCTTCTCATGACATGAAAAAATTCTCTCAGACTTCCAAACATGAGGGGCTCTGACACAATGGCATATCCATTTAGATCAGTGAAGGTCTAACGTCAATGAACGAAAATGGAGAAGGTGAAGGAAATGCTGATGAAGACAGAAAAAGAAAGACAGAGGGAAAACAAAGACAACAGGAGACAGAGAAAGGTCTGGAGGAGGAGGAGGAGACTGTTTGCATGCACCCGGGTGGAACATTGTTTCCTGGGAATCTCTGTAAGAAAAGCCAACGAAGCAGAAAGATCAAGTGTGTGAAGAGTGTGTGTTTGCTCCTGTAATTGAATAGCATAGTCTGTGGCTTGTTCATTTATCCCATATCATTCTGGGCCGCCGTAATAGCAAGATAAAAGCTTTCAATAGAAACTTGTCTGAGCTGGACATTAAAGTGATCAGTGGTGAGACGAGGAAAGCGCATGTTTTTTTCTTTTGTCAAGGACAAATGGTGCTGCTATTAAGCAAAGAGTCTTTGTTCCCTTGTGCTGGGGGACAGTCAAATGTTCTTTAATCATCCGCAATTATGTTCAGGAGGTGTGAAATCTACCAAAATGTCCATGTCAGTTAAGGTAATAAAAGTGATTTATTTTTGCATTAAAGTCAGCAATTGCAGAGTATCTAATGCTGTCAGTTCTTGGTGACCTGAAGGTGGAACAAGCACAAGGACAAACAAGATAAATCACTACTTTAAGATACAAAAGCTTTTTTTCATTCTGTCTAATGTTCGGGACATAATGAACTCTCCACTCCAGAAGCTCTTTGACAATACAGACTGTTCTAGCAGTGAGAGTACAGAACATGACACACTTTTCTTCAGCAACGGTGTAACAACACGTTATAGGCCTACTATTTTCTGTGCCTCACTGAGCATGCATTGCGTGTACATCCACTATCTTAACAACAGTTACTGTGTCAGCCACAGATAATGAAAAAATGGGGGCAAGATATCACCTCCACATAGTCAGTTATCATGAGAACAAAAATTGTCTCTCAAAAAACCTCATTAGTATACGTTACATTCCTCTGATACTTTGGCAACTACACTATGTAAAGGTCTTGTCAGACAAATAACATAAGTAGACATAAGTATTTTCACCGAGATTAAAAAGTTTATAGATGGATTTACAACTCCAACTTGAACATGAAAAGAATAAAAAAGTGAGTGCCACTTTTCTAGATGTCTGATTAGTAACCTATAAAGCTGGAACCAGGAGATGGTTAGCTTAGCTTAGCATACAGACTGGAAACAGGGGGAATCAGCTAGCTAGGCCTTGTCTAAAGATGACAAAATCTACCTAATTAGGGCTGCCCCTGACTAAGAATTTTCCTAATCGACCAATAGTCATCATTTAGGGCCATTAGTCGTCTAGTCACCCGCATGTTTACGATATTAATTGGATTATTAAATGATATATTTTGGTGGTTTGAGTTGAAGGTGTGGGAAAGAATAGTATCAGTAACATTGTTTACACTGTGCTACATTACAGAGAAATACAAAACCGCACTAATGAACCTTCATTAATATAGGCCTATATTTTATCTACAAGTGCACGTCACACACTGAGCGAGCCGCCTGTTAATGACGCTGTGGGCTAATGGGCATGTAGCTACTTCCATGTTTCAGATGATACGTCATGTTTGTAGTCGACCAATGAAGATGAGTTTACATATCACCTTGGGTTCGTCCTTCACCTTCTCAAAATGATCCCACACTTTGGATTTCCTGCCCGACATGTTATTAACTAGCCTGTGGAATAACCGCAGGTACCAGCCCTGGAAATTAGGGGCCATACACATGCTGCGTCTTTAAACACCTGGAAAACGCAGGGTCGGATGTGCCTTTTTTGTGCCAGCTTTCAAGAGTAGGTTATGTCTCAGGTTGCTAGGCAACCATAACAAGCATAATATAGCCTATTTTCCTGAAATCCTAAGTGCAGAGCTGATCTTCTTCCAGGTGCTGTTTATAAGTGTGTAGGCCTATCATCTGTGGGACAGATACAAAGCTCTGGGTAGCCCTGCACTAACATGATCAACTTTTCTGTATTTATCAGACTGAATATTTACAGAAGAAGGGAAAGATATCTGTGGGCTGTGTGGGCTGTGATTGGTTTGTAACGTGACTCCTGACTTCTGAGCGTGGCCACTTCCTGTGTCTGTCCTTTCAAATTAAATTCACACATGGTCCAGTCATATAGGTTTTGATTTATTTTGACAAGGTGCAGCTCCATACTGAGATTCACATTTGTTTTGGGGTTTTTTTTGCAACCGAGTGACCAATGAAATTTTGCCCCTAAAATCGCCACTCATATCGCAAACCCATATCCGTCAAAATAATCACAATACGATTAGTTCTGAGTCATGCATTACTTGATTATCTCACAGAGCAACAGCCTGTCTTAATTGGCCCTGATAACAGTAGTACCACTGTTTGCTGACTCAGAGGCCAAATGACTGATACTCACAACATAAACATACCAGCAAACAGAAGCCCAAACGTTCAGTCAAATGCACAATTTTCCCACACATGTTTTCTCAGCAGTATGTCACTCAATAACAGCATTTACAATTACCATAAATTCACCAATGAAACTGCTGTGACCCGGGCTGCTCGGACAGCATCCGAGAATGAGGACCAGCAGTCCACATGATGGACACAGACAGTATTTGGCACAAACTTGTTTGGGTCCCAGAGCAGGAAATGGGAAGGAAAGTCAGATGGACAAGGCCCTGCTGACCTACACATGATGTCTGGCTCGATACACACACTACTCACACACATAGACGCATACACAAATAGGAAAACTAGGCCCCTGTCCTATTTTTAGGTAAGCTTTTTCATTTTTTTGCCCTCTTTCCATCCTCCAGGCCTCGGGACAGAGAGATGAGGAGCAGAGAAATACATTTCACACATCAGACACACCTGGCTGAGGAGGACCGAGTGAATGCTGAGGATATCGGGAGATTATCTCAAGAGTGTGTGCATTCCCACAGCATTCATCAACAACGCTGGGGTGTCACTTTCTCAGCGAGAGGTCAGTAAAAGGCCTCTGCATGCTGAAAACAAAGTGTTTATCGTTAGTATAACTGAGTGCAACATGATGCATTCCTTCGAGGACAGACTGTCCTGAGTTCTTGGAGAGAGATCAGGAGGCAGTGTGATGCAGCCAGTAGGCAGCGAGTGTAACCGATACAAACACTTTTGCCTGTAGCAGCAGTCTGATAACAAGTTGTATGACCTACTGTAGTTCATTTCCAGTACACAGAACCCTTAACTCAGTGGTCTGATGCAGGTCTGGATGAGATTTTCCAAAATATGTGACTAAAACATAAAGAAGAATAGCTTGCTTATGGTCAGAGGACAGAAATTAGAGAAAAACTGTGGTCAGCTGATTCAGACATTCCATCACTGACAATACCAGCGTCCAACAGAGGGTGAGAAACCTACTACCACACACACACACACACACACACACTCACACTCATGCAGACAAAGAACAGTGAAAGATCACGACCCCTTACATTCCATCACATTCGATGGCCCAAAGCCAACAGAGGATTGCCCACACTACAACTAGCCAATTACAGTCCCTCGGAAAAAGACACACGGCCCGGGTTAAAGGCACGGCTGATCTGCTCAATACTCTCCACAGCAGCGGCCAGCTAAACATCGATTCAGTAATTTCTTTACAAAAGAGTGGACTCAACATTACACAGTTCGATTATAAAGCTTATTTTTTGTTCCTTTAGATTGATTTCATTACTTTTAAACACAGTTGCAGTGCTCTTGTTTATCCCAGTGCAGAAACAAAGTGGATGTTCGTTAAAGGGGACATATGATGCTTTTCCTTACTTTCTGTTATATATTTAATGTTACAATGTCGTATGTTCATGTTAAACTTGGCCAAAGTTTCAAATAATGAGGTAAATATATGTAAAAGTAATCCCTGTGGGGCTTCAGATCGTTCTGAGTACCCTGTTTTCACCAGTTTTTCTACTTCAGAGACCGCAAGTGTTTACATTGCGTACACTGCTACATGTAGCTACATGCTAACATCAGGGAAACATGTCATCTTGGTTGCTGATGATGTTAATTCCTCCAGGCTTCAGATCACATTCCTGCTGGAACATGTCTGGTTCATGGATGTTGGAACTATTTTCTGAGAGGGGGGGCGGGGTTTTTGTTGGGAGGGGCGGGGGAAGCACGCACACTTATCAGTGATTAAGGATTTGATTTGAAGTTTGTTTTTTTTTTTTAAAGATATTTTTTTGGGCATTTTTAGCCTTTATTTGATAGGACAGACAAGCGTGAAAGGGGGAGAGAGAGAGGGAGTGATATGCAGCAAAGGGCCACAGGCCGGAGTCGAACCTGGGCCGCTGCGGCAACAGCCTTGTACATGGGGCGCCTGCTCCACCACTAAGCCACCGACGCCCCGATTTGAAGTTATTTTATAATAACATGCAGTTATAAGAGAACTAGAATGGATCAACACGGCATCTTTATTATTAAGAAAATGAAACCTTGATAACTAAATCAAGCCATTTAAGGAACATAACAGCATTATTTGTAACCTTGAATGAAAAAAAGAAAAATCTGCGCTCCTGACTCAGGGCTTTCATGCATTTCCAAAAGTGGACCTTCTCTCAGTTGACCTACTGATGAAGATTTTAAGCAGGGTCAAGACATCGCTTACATCCAAATGTGTTAGTCTCTCCTGTGTCATGGTGTTGCGCAGCCAGGTTTTCAGCCTGCGCAAGGCTGAGAAAGAGCGCTTGGATGCCGCGACAGATATGGGCAGGGCCAGACAGAGCTTAATGAGCTTCTCCACCTCCGACAGCATGGAGCGGGTTTGGGGCTGCAAGGTTTGCAGGATGGACACAACATCCTGGATGGTGCTAACTTCTCGTCCCCTACACACATCCTTCAGTATGTCCAGTTCAAGGCTTAGCCGCTCTCGTGGAAAGGGGGTCAGCTCCAGGGAACCCACATCCACTCGTTTCCCCTGAGCCGCCTCAAGAACTGCCTGCTCTCGCCCTGCAGCTACGCGGAGTCCCTCCTGATCAAAATGCTGCTCCAGATGCAGCCTGACTACATACAGTAGCCTATGCCAGATGCCAAGGCTACTGTATGTAGTCAGGCATATCACATCAAAAGCATATATCTAGGCATTAATGATATGAAAGAGATAAATGTAAGTCAGACAAATTGAGTTTAAATTCAGATTCTTTATTTTTTTAAAGCGTAATGCAGTGGGTAGGGAGGCTGATGGGATGCAGGGGGGCGTCTGTGGACGTCTATGGTCTGGTTGTGAAGATTTCAGTTTAGAGGCACTGATCGTGATTTTTTCACAATAGAAAGCTCCTCTTTATTCCATTACAGTCACTCACCAGCCTGTGAGTACACTGCTACATGTAGCTACATGCTATCATCAGGGAAACATGTAATCTTTGTTGCTGATGTTTTAAATTTGCACCTAGATTTCGGATCATATTCCAACTGGAACACGTCCATTTGTGAAGATTTTGGTTTAGCAGCTTTTGTTGTTTTTTTTTTTTTATGGTAGAAAGTGCTGCAATATGCTATTACAGTAATTCCTTTAGCTGCAGGTATACTAGGCCTACTACATGTAGCTACGTGCTAACATGAGGTAAACATGTAATCTTGGTTGCCAACATTATTAATTTCCCCCTTCTTTTGTATCATATGAGCAACAGGAACATGGCCAGTCGTGAAGATTTTTGTTCTATATTCATTTCCTGGTTGCAAGCACACTGCTACATGTAGCCACATGCTAACATGAGGGGAAACATGTCATCTTGGTTGCCAATGTTGTTCATTTCTGCTCCGATTTCGAATCACATTTCTGCTGGAACATGTCCAGTTTTGAAGATTTTGGTTTTGCAGCTTTTGTTTGTAATTTTTCACAGTAGGAGGTGCAACTACACTACCTTATGGTTTTTCCCCTGGCTGTTGGTATACTGCTTAATGTAGCTACATGCTAACATCAGGTAATCATGTAATTTTGGTTGCAGATGTTGTAAATTTGTCCCTTATTTCATGTTCTCCCTGAATATGTCCAGTTGTTAAAATTTTGTCCTAGAAGCTTTTATTCATGATTTTTCACAATAGAAAGTTCCTCTATACTCCATTACAGTCATTCCCCTGGCTGCAAGTACACTGCTACGTGTAGCAACATGCTAACTTTAGGCAAACATGTAATCTGGGTTGCCAATCATATTCCTGCTAGAACATGTCCAGTTTTGAATATTTTGGTTAAGCAGCTTTTAAAGTGCCAGTATATGCAGTTACAGTCATTCCCCTGACTGCAGGTATACTACTACATGTAGCTACATGCTAACGTAAGCAAAACCAGTAATCATGGTTGCTCATGTTATTTTTCCTTGATTTCAGATCCTATTCCTGTTGCATGTCTGGTTGTGAAGAATTTGGTTTAGAAACCCCAAAGACAAGTATGAACCTGCATAACAGCACAATAGGTCCTCTTTAATACCACCATGTGTTGCTTTGCAGTGTTAAGAAACAAAACAATGTAAGCAAATTCCCTTAAACACAGGCTTTTAAAATGTTTTTACTGCTTTATAAATGATTATACTGATATGTGCCATGTCTTTAGTATTCACAACTTAATGACTATGCAAGTACATCCAGGGTCGATACATCACCTGTTCTCCCAGTTCCTCATCCCTTGACTGCATATGCAGCATGTCATCACTGGTGATCACAATTAAGTTTGACAGCCCACATAGGACAGGAAATGTAATGGCCTAAATAGCATTGCATCAGCTTGAAATTGTGTCATTAGCTTTGGTGCTGTGCAGAAAATTGTTTTACAAAGTGGGAGCATGAAGGGCTTGACCTATATCTGTTTAAAAAAACAGACCAAAGAGAGCAGGAGCATGGCTGTGCCAGAGAGGGAGACACAGAGATACTAAAGTAATAGAGAACAAGTGAGGCTGATGGTTGCGATTATGGGGGTTTCCCACCTCTGACTTGAGAGCCGGTCTATGTGCTGCTCTCCTGCTGAGACTCACCACCCTCTCCTCCCACACCCCGTGGCCCTGACTGTTATTCTGCAGCGCTATGGAGAATTGAAACTGGCAGCATGAGGAGAAAAAAAAATCTCCCTCACTTTGCCTCTCTCCGTCTCTTACCTGATACCAGTGCGACAAAAATCCAATTTAGCTGTGCTGCTATCTGATATCTGGTAGAGCAGAAATACATCAAGCTGCTAGCCTACTGTTGGTAAAGAGATAGCAGCTGAAAGCAAAAGGTAGCATCACAGCTAACGTTTAACCCAATGTTTAGTGGCTTACGATACTATTGGGCCACAGACACAAAGTGATTGAAAAAAAAAATCCCATAGAAAGAGACTGCCCTTTTTTTTTTTGCCTCGTTGGTGGCGTCCCAGATATGAGCTCAAAGGACAGTATTTGTTGAACTCACATTCGCCAGGTGGCAGGAAACATGACTCAGAATGAAAAACATTGCTCTTCTGTATCTGGAGGTGTAAATGGGCGACTATTTGGTTACAAGTTAGCTCTATCAACGTAAAGGGAAATTCTATATTCCTGTGTTTTTATGTCTTAGTGACTAATAGGAACAACAATTTTTGAAACTGGTCCAGTATTAAGGGACAGGGCTTCAGTGACTAAACAGGCTGCAATGTAATCACTTGAGGAAATTGTGCATCGTCCACTAAAAGTGCTTATTTTTTGCCACCGACAGGTTCAGATTATTATTCTAAGTGTCTGACAACATTATGGAAAGGATCCCTGCTAAGATAGACCTTTTTTGTTAAAAAGAAAACTTTCTGCTTAACCATAAACAGCCCAAAAATCAATATTGCTAAACCCACCAGACTCCCTTTAAATAAACAGCAATTTAGTCATCACAAGACAGACTTCATTCAAAGTCTACAGACACAAAATAAAATCACAAAAGCCATCTTGGTTCATCTTTCCGCTGTTCTAACAATCACTAACTGTGGTTTGGTTGAAATTGGTTTTGGGGCTGTTTCTGGGGAAACAAAAAGGATCTCAATCTTTAACAAAAGGTCTATCTCTGTAGATTGTTTTTGTTTAACCAGAAACAGTCCAAAAATCGCTTTCAGCAAACCCACCAGACTCCATTCAAATAAACAGTAATTTTAGCGTGTATAGAGCGAGTATGTTTTCAGATCTGAGTTAATTAAGGGTTAATTTTAACCAAACCAGAGCTGGTGATTGTTGGAACAGCGGAAAGACAAACCAAAACTGTTTTGATAGTTTTCTTTTGTTTCTGTTGACTTTGAAAGAAGTGTGTTTTCTTTGTAGATATCTGCTTTTTGCAGATGATGTGGTTCTGTTGGCTTCATTACACCGGAACCTCCAGCAGACACTGGGGTGGTTTGAAGCCAAGTGCGAAGCGGTGGGGATGAGAGTAAGCACCTCCAAACCTGAGGCCATGGTTCTCTGCTAGAGACTGGTGGATTGCCTCCTCCAGGTTGGGAAGGAGTTACTGCCTAAAGTTACGGAGTTCAAGTATCTCAGGGTCTTGTTCATGAGTGAGGGCAGAATGGAGTGTGAGATGGATCGGTGGGGTTGGTGCGGCTTGTGCAGTGCGCTGGACCGTCATGGTGAAGAGAGAGCTGAGCCAGAAGGCAAAGCTTTTGATTTACTGGTCCATCTACGTCCCAACCCTCACCTATGGTCATGGGCTCTGAGTAGTGATCGAAAGAACAAGATCATGGATACAAGCGGCCGAAATGAGTTTCCTCCGTGGGGTGGCTGGGCTCAGCTTTAGAGATAGGGTAAGGAGAGTGGACATTCGGAAGGAGCTCTGAGTAGAGCCACTCCTCCTTCGCATCTAAAGGGGTCAGTTGAGGTGGTTCGGGCATCTGATCAGGATGCCTCCTGGGCGCCTCCTGCTGGAGGTGTTTTGGGCACGTCCAACTAGTAGGAGGCCCCAGGGCAGACCCAGAACACGCTGGGGGGATTACATATCTCATCTGGACTGGAAACGCCTTGTAGTCCTCAAGGAGGAGCTGGAAAGCGCTGCTAGGGAGAGGGACGTCTAGGGTGCTTTGCTTGGCCTGCTGCCCCTGTGACCTAGCCCCGGATAAGCAGATGAAAATGGATGGATATTTGTAACTTAATTACAACTAGTCAACTTTGACAATTGACTTATATTACAACTTAATTACAGATATCCGTGATCCATTTTTAATGTATTTTGCCATAGTTGGGGTCTATTCTGCAATGATGACCCACTCACTGTACATTATCCCTTACGTAGCAAACTTATGCTAGGTTTTGCCGTGTAACTAACTTTACTAAATCAGCTTTCATACTGTGACATTACATTGTATCATCATTCTGTCATACTCACTATAGTGGCTGTCATTCAGCAAAAGTTACAAAGGTTTAATTTAATGATGTCTTTCATTAATTGTTTTGTCTTTCAGCTAATTACAGTGGTTGCTGCTTGCTTGCTCCACCTCAGCTCCTCTCTGCTGCCCATATTTTTGTACCACCAATGAGGGGAAAAGTGAAAACTGGTGAGCATCACACTATTGTCTTTGTGATACAATTGCATGGTATCCTCTCTGTCCTCCAGGCATTATTAGTCCGAACTGAACTGATGTCTGCGAGTTTATCCTTGTATTTGACTGACAACACATTTGTAGCGCCAAGAGCGAAGGCTTCATTTCAACATTGGATGGAAGCACATTTGAGCATCTGGTGAATTTCTCTGCATCGAATTTCAGCATTTTCAGCCTGAATTTATTCTGTAAATGTCTTCAGTTTTGTCAAAACTAAAGTCCTCGTCTACTGTTGTGTTTTTGAGATGGACAAAGGCACATGTACTAAATCTAAATATTGAGAGGGATGTGTCCCCACCCCCCTTTGAAATTACCTCCCTGTCTTTATGAGGCCCTCTCTCGGACTCCTTTAGACCCTGCATGTCCCCTGACCTCCCCCCTGAAAACCCACTGTGCCAGGACGCTGCAGCAGCAAACTTAAATGTCATCTTCTCTCAGCACGGTGTACCTACGTGCACTGACAGGAGCTAAGCTGTAACCCTGCAAAATTAAACAGTGAAACAATAAATCATTCATAGGTACTTGACATGTGTTCACAAGCAGGTCATTAGTCATCCAACAGTTGATCCCAACCCACTTCAGAAGTGTGCGAAACGGTCCTGTCACCGCCTCTGGAGTTACAACGGGAACCACTTTAACTCCCATGGGTGAAACACATCTATGCCAGCATTCACACGCTCCTGTGTGTTCCTGATCCTCTCTCCGTCTCTCCAACAGACACAAAGACTTGTTTGTACAACTTAAAAATAAATGAAAAATGGTACCAAGGGGAGTATTTACAGGATGTGTGTTACGATGGAAAGGTGAATTAGTAATATAATGGCATTTTTGCAAAGAGGAAATGACAATACCTAAAATAAATAGCACCAAGCATGTCTGACTTTGTCCACTGATCAATGGGACTGGATATAACTCCTGATAAATGAGGCAGCCACTTAAGCTGATGACATTCAGAGGGACATTATGGGCCACTTCTGTCATCAATAGTGCAAAATGTAACTGTGAAGGCAGCAGGAAGCATAATGAAGACTGATTTTAATGACACCCCAGGAGTGGAAGGAGCCATAAATTAAAGGATTATTACAGACAGAGACACAATATGTTACAGCACCGTTATAAATCACTAGTGGGGACCAAACACAGGAATATTGTGCCCCTGTTTTACTTGTCCCCCTAAAGCCCCATGTCCCATCTCCCACTGACCTGCTGGTAGTTCTCTTCCTCGGGCTGGAAGCTGTTGTCAATGGGCTGAAACCTCAGGTTGATATGAGGAAAATTGTGAAGCCAGTAAGTCCACCAGGGCGCAATGTAATCCACCCGAGCCGAAGACATCCCTGCCCCCGAGAGGAGAAAAAAAAAGTTGGGCTGCAGCCTGAAATTAGCCTCCCTTTACTCAACCGGGCTCCGGAGATCTTAATCCCGTCTCCTATCACAACAAAGACAGTGATAAAAGCATGCTCGTGTGTGGAAACACACTCTCAGCCACACGTGAGAGGAGCCGTGGACAGAAGAAGAAGAAGAAGAAGAAGTCCTGCAGAGACAGCAGTGTTGCTGCAAAGTCAGATCCCACAGAGGTTTTCTTTATTTACACACAAGAAGGAATAATCACACTGCGCTCATGTCTCCGTGTCTGTGAGGACCCTCGGCTCCTATCCGACCGACAGCTGCTCCAAACCCACACGACACAGTCACAGGCGGGGGCGCGCACCGAGTCAGGACACGGGGAGGGACGGGAGCGCGCACAGACGCCCCTTTAGGGAGTTTAAGAACATCCCCCCGCTTACATATCTGATATAAAACTGATTTAAAACACATACATTCAATGCGTAGTGACATAATTTCCATCTTGATATAATATTTAATTGTTTTTTAATTGTTTAATTAGTCTCTCTGCGGTATCAGCTGCTGCACTGACACCTAGTGGTCAACTGAGGCAATTACAAACACCTTAACCTACAGTAGAGGTGCAACCTGTCCTCATGGGGGACGTCCGAGTCCAACACCACTAACTTAAAAGCCAAGACAGCTCAGGATAATTAACATATTTGCTTTGTCATGATTTAATTTAATAGCCCACCTGTTTGAGGCTAAATTTTGCTCGAATTTTACCCGATGATGCTCCATTTTTGTCCAGGAAAATATTTTTTGGCCATGCTTTAAGTCACCTTTTCTTGTCTTTAGATGCCCCGTCTATAACTGTTAGTCAAATCAAACCAGAGTGCTGCATGTCTGCTCGATTTCATCCCAGTAACTGATCAGGTCATCTATTCCTAATCCCTGTTCTTACTGGTTTTATTTTAAGTATTCAAACAGGACTGTGCATATGCTATTTTCTTAGCAGCATCTTTAAGTGATGCTGCACTTGGGTGAGAACTTCTTTAAGCTTGTTGTGTTGTACTTGCTCCACAGTGTAGCAGAACATCTGGTCCAGCACCACCAGTCCCAGGGGCAGCTTCACCCCACAGGCCATGAGAATGTTGAACCCTTGAGCTCATCACTTAATTTACTTTTACTGTTTTGCAAATGGTCTACATCCCTGAGTATACATTGCTTATTCATCATTATACATATACATGTACTACACTCCAGTTTATTCATTGGTTACCACAGATGTGTTTTAACTTGAATTATTTTTACATTCTCAATTTGTACTTGCAATATTTTATCTATGTGTGGGTCAATTTAATGTGAATTGTTGAAGGCAGCCTTAACTCAAACCTGTATTTACATTGCTGACAACTGCTTCTCTGTATTTACTGCGCATGTGACAATGCCTTGATACGGGATTCACCTGCTGCTGCTTATTGAGATAAGCCTTTATCCTACATTAAGCACCTTAGTACATGTAAGGATTAACAGTGGTAGGCCAAACTAGTTCTGCATGATCTAATTAACTGGCTGGACAAAATAGTAACTGTACATTTACTTAGAAGATAATTAGCTTTTATTAAGACAGGAATATTTCATCCTTTTCAGAACATTTACTACTTCCACCACTATGATAATGGACATGTAGTAATTAGGTGGATATGTCAAGTATGGCACCAAAGAGGTTAAGAAGTTTAAGTGTAAAGGGATAAAACCACCAACACAAAATTAGTAAGATATATCCAAGTTTAATTACACATTTTAGAGACTAGTTTTAATGTTTTTGGATTAGAGGGTGGTACCTTTCACACTCTTCGGTCTAATTATAGCTCAAATCTGACATCTTGTAAAACATAAAATCATGTGAAGACCTGTCATATTTTAACAAGCTGGCTCCACAGTAAACCCTGAAATGTCATGATGTAATTCAGTTTTTCAAATCTATTATGTTCACATCATTGTGTGACGATACAGTGACAAACACAAAACAACAGACAACAAACTGTTTTCCAATTTTTATTACAATTATCTGTACATCACGGATTTACTTCAGCTCCTTCACAGCCAGACCTGTGGAGACAAAGACGACAGGTTAGAGAATATTCACGGGCATCAAATGTCACAGCAGCAGAGACAGAGGAGGCACTGGTTATCTGCACCTGACACTCTTACTTTAGGTGTCATCTATTTGATTTATGTAATGCGTCATGAGTACCGACTAATGAGAATCCCTTGTTAAAAAGGAGAGAATTACCACAAACATTAGCTTTCACTGAACATCTGACAAACCCGACCAACTGGCTTCAGTAGTGTCGTTACTGGTTCAGGTTGTCGGATATACTTAAGTGAATCTAAATCTGTAGACAAGCAGGCTTACAATTTATTGTACAATTATTTTTGTCAAACCAACTCCACATTCAACCTAATCAATGCAGTCGCAGTCTTGTTATATATTCAAAACTTGGCGCATCTCCAAAGACGACAGATGCGACTGATTTATTTAAACGTTTGCTGAACTAGAACTTCATCAGAATAAGAATTTGAGTAACATTTGCTTCTTAAACTACAGTAAACATCAGTGTTAATGTAGTTAAAGCCTGCACACTCTTCTCACTCTCTTCACTGTTTAACTGTGATAATGTGGAAGCAGCCACCTACAGCGTACAGATGGGAAAACGTCCATCACGGGCTCATTCAGATTAACAGGATGAAAAACAGACAACTATTTAAATGCAAAAATCCATGAATCAGATAATCAATGAATATTAAACAGGACAACTTCAGACTTTGTAACTTTGAGTCAGTGCAAACATCGCCACTAGATGAGTCATATCAGGCTGCACACCGATTAACTTTTGTCTCCTTTGTTTACCGTGTGCTTCCATCGCCCTGAAGTCATTTTGAAATGGTGAAACTGCTCCTCTTTGTCAATGCACTTTATTGTTTGGCATACGTTGCGATGCCATGACACTACTCTTCTTACGATTAAGTCATTTTTACAGTTTGACTGCTGCTCATTCAGCCCCAAGATGTTCTGTTCTTCATTTTATAAACCACTTTGGCAGCAGTGTCTGCAATTCTGCTTTAAATTGCACTGTTTGTCATTTTCCATGAGGACCTAATACCATCTCCCCCCTGTGGACTCGTCCTGTTTAAAACACCACATAACAGCCCAGTTTTTTATTGTAAACAACTTCAGTTTATACATTTGTTTCTACGCAAGACGCACCGCTTATGTTCCCGAGGCCCAATAAACAGGCTGGATCCATTTTCTCTATTGCTAAACATCTGCAGTGCATCTTTATGAATGCTCTGAAAACTGCCTTGTTTACATCAGTTTGACTTATTTTATTATTAGCACATTGCTTTCTGTTGCGGTGCACTGCTACCACTGCAGTCAAACATGTATCACACCGCCCCTGTGCTTGTGACATACATCCCTGTGCATATACTAGAAAAACATGATGATATCAGATCCACTCAAAGTAACATGCTCAAAGCCACTCGTGGTTCAAAACCCCACATGGTACCTTTAATCAGACCCAAGAAAGATGTAAACTGATGTAAATGTTCAGGATCAAGCGTACATAATTGAATTCCTTCATAATGCTGCAAACTAGAACTTTCCAGTCAGCTTGAGAAGCGAACACAGACTGAGACACTGCCCAGTTCCTGTTGGTGGTACTGACCTGGGGGCAGGGACTGCTTGAGCTTCTCAGCCTTTTCCTTGTCTGTGATGACCAGGGTGTACAGGTACCTGCTGCAGCGCACCTTGAACTTAACATTGTCCTTGTTCTTCTTGATCTTTACGGCTGAAGGGAGACAGACAAGCCAGGTCAGATTTCGTTCATCAACTGAAACATCTACTTGTATTCAAAATCACAATTAAAACGTCACTAGGACAGAAACGCAATTGTAAGCTTTCCAAAACAGGCTGCAGCAATGCTTAATTTATGTGTCCATAATTTCCTAGGAAGTTGCTGGGACACACTTGTTAAACTACCTCCAAGAAAACAGGAATTTCCTTGACAGAAAAAGCTACATTTAAACCCCCGAAAAATAATGACTAATTGTTTATTTACTGTTGGAAACTTGATATCCTAACTTGTGTGCCTGCCTGTAGACAAATTTCACAGTTTGCATATTCAGCATTAACCGAACATGCCAAGATTTGACACAACTTTAATTATAATCCGTGAAGGCTGGTGCATTGTGAAGGAATTCTGTGAATTTCTTTCAACTTTTCTGTAGAATTTAAAAAGGCACCAGCTGTTTGAGGAATCTTGAAAACCTGTTTAAGGAGGGCGGTGTGGAATTTGTTTTTAAACAGTTTCTAAGCTGCAATTTAAATTGATTTCCAGTTTTAATGCTTGTGAAGACTTGAATCAGTCAGTATAATAATTTGTTTTCGTTATTGTAAAATCTTGTAAACAATGAATAAAAAGGCCTGCTGAAAATGAGAGCACTGTCTTACAACTCAAGGTTACGCTTGCAAATACTTGGAATAAGTAAAGTTGCATAGTTTTTACTGGGAAATAAATTGGAAGTTGTTACCTGCACGTCCACCACACTATTGACAAATGCTTTGACTTCAATTTAGGACATCACTATTATTCACATCGACATGTACAGGCAGGCGAGACAGATAAGAGTTGCACTTACACTTGGCATCCTTCCTCCTGGCTGTCAGCAGGAAATCTTTGATTTCTTCAATCTTGCGAGGCTACAAATAAAGAACATAGCTGACAGTTATTATTCAGACAACACCAACATTCACAAATTGATGATGAACAGTACGATGGTGTTAGGGGACCGGTGGAACTGGAGTTTCTACTGGAAATCGAAAACCAGCACTTGGTCCATCATTATTCTTGCAAGAGATTAAAACCATCACGAGCACATCAGCCTGAGATGTTTGCATTTCTTGCTGAAGGCTAAAACGTCTCCATTCAAGGTAACCCGGGTGTAGCTGACGCTAGCTACCAGTAGCTAACACAAGACAAGTAAAGCATGCATCACGTCAGAACACCTACACCTATCTGAGATTAACTGTTAATTTGGGAGTCTCTAGAACTTAAAACCACCTCACGTTAAGGTAATTCAGTAGTGCCATGGGCTCGTGGACATGTCATTCCATGCGACAGGCTGTAGCCGGTTGGCCCATGCTAACAGCGACATGCTAATGCTAACCACAACATGCTAGCCACTTTTTAACCTATCTGACGCTTAATGTATCACCACAAACACACATTTCTCGTTGTGAAATACCTACATACACAGGATTCAACATTACCAGCTATGCCTACTGGTCTATAGAAGTGTTTAAACGGTAAAAGGTCCTTACCATGCTGCCGTGTCAGCGGACTGAGCGCTGCGGAAGAGCAGAGAAAGATGGAGTCAGTTTATCGGTTATTACAACGGTTAGAAAAGTGTTGGAAAGCAAATAATTATATCGCCACGTAGCAAACGAAGTGATTAAGTATACTTTACAAGAACTAGGGGTGTTGTTGTTCGTGTTAAAGAGGATGGATGATGATAGAAATTGTGATTTTGTTTATGTGTGAATGTAGAACTCACTCAGTCTGCCAGAGAGGGGATGAAAAGGGGCGGGACTTCCGGTTAAGAATGCTTTTATACCGCGCTACGGCGACCAGAGAGGGTCAATATTAATAAATGAAAAGCGTTATACCAGGTCGTGGTTGTATTTTTAATGCGTTTATACAGTATTTTGCTCTAAAGCGTTACATCTAAACATTTGTTTATCTTTATATGTTCACGTAAAGTGTTATCTCTCTTTTTATTAACGGAAGCTGTGTTTGCATTTTATACAGATATAGTATGGTAAAAAAAAAAAAAAAAGAGAGACATGAAAACTGATGAACCGGTTTTGCTCAATAATTATATTTTGTAGTATTGTCTTTTCAGATAAAAGCTGTCAAAGTCTCAGCCCAGAGAAGTCATTTAGTCTGCTATATTAAGACAATCACCACATTTGAAACAAGCTTTCCCTGTGACAAATAAAAAAAACAAAGGGACATTAAAATGTTATGTAGCCTGTTTATATAATTATTCTGACTGCTCTGGTCTCCTCATCTATGTTGTATTGTGCACAGTTCCATCTCACCATGCTGCTTGTCAATTACTTGTTGCCTCTGGCATTTCACAATCATACTGTGCATTTTTTCTCTAATAATAGACGTTCAGGAGATTTTTTTCATGAGCCAAATTATCCATAGATAATAAAACAAATGGACCTGGTGAGTAAAGCTTCACGTTTCACGTTTAAAAAAAAAAATCAACATTTTTCTGACACTCTTGTCACAGAAGGACTTCTAACTATGGTGGCTGACATGAAGGTACAAATGGTCCTATCTAGAGCCAGTTTTTTATGTAGGAGCCACTTAAGCACATATTCATATTTGGTCAAAATGTTTGTGTCAATACAACATATCATATAGGCTCTGATATTATTTAAGTTTGCACAACAGTTTCTGTATGTTTTGAATAGTGTATAGTAGTAGACTATCAAGGTTATGTTCTTTTTTAACTTTATTTCTATGTTAGAATACAGGCCCAAGTTACTTACGACAGGTGTGGTGCTGTAAGTCACATAGTGCGCATGACTAAAAAGGAGACTGTGGATAATGTGGTGCGTAAAGATGACATGAAGTGCGTGCTGGCTTGGGTCGTAATATGTTTTTGACCGTGATATGAACTGTTAAAGTGTATAATAAAGGGTAATATAGTGAGAATATATATAAATTGGACATTGACTTGGTAGTGGACTACGCAAGATGTCATTTTGGAGGGACTTATTCTTTATTCTTAATAAACCTTGTTCATGTTTTTCCCTGCCTCGTGTGAGTACTGTGGATCTTCACAAAAGGAACAGGAACACAAGTCAAAACTTTACAGACTGAGCTGCCCAAGAACCTTGGTTTGTTGAAACGGGCTTGTCCGTCTGGGCCTTGTAGAAATATGGCCGTGCAACATGGCAATCTCCATAGACGAGGACCTGCTCCCTATGTTGATATAAACATCTTATTCTTAGGTAACAAAAACACAGTAATTCTTATTCTCAGCTGATTACACACTAAAGAAAACATACTTATCATATTCTATTCCATATCTGCCGATATATCCCCCTAAGTCCTACACACTTAATCTTTAACTAGACACAGATGATACGCATGAGCCCTTTTCTTGAACACAACACACATCATACAGAACATAATGCCTGTAAAGCACACTATTGTGTATGAAGGCCATTCCTTACCCTCTGTATGGAGCCTTTGTGCCATACAAGGCTGCAATTCGTTGCATTGTTTTTCATAGAGCTCCTCCAGTGAAGTAGCAACAGGTCATAGACTATTTCTTATTCCTCTCCTTCAGTGAACAGTCAACTTAACCTGCTGGTGGTAACAGCTGCTGGGAGAACAGTGACAATGTATGCAGTGATGGATGCACTAATGATCCATTTCTTGTCCTGCGCTGAAGTTTTTTAATATTAATGTTGACCAGTGTGTATTTTCCTTTATCTTTTATTTGATTGTGAAAGGAATTAAGCTGACCCTACCAACCTGATACACTACCTGCTCTAAAGTACTAAGTTGAAAACGGTTTCCTTTCCTGCAGACCTGCTACACCCCCTGGTGGTGTTTTGAAACATTGCTCTGATTGGTGATGCATGCTGCCCCATACCAAAGCAGAATTAAGTCCTTTCCCTGAGTCAAGTTAAGTCAAATGTAGCTCCAAATCACACGAGGCTTTTACAGTTTCTACGGCATATAACACTCTATCCTGAGGCACTCAAATTGAAGAAGGAAAAACTTCTGCATGCATGTCAACAGTAGACACAGTACTGAGGTTACGAATCCAGAGTACCGTGACAAAACCAAAACCTCTGGACATTTATGAATAACCATGAAAAGGCAGTGAAATGCTTCTTTTTCCATAATCATTAATTTCACTGTTTAGGTCCATTTCCTTACACCAGTAGTTCCCAGCTCTGTTTGCCCTATGACCCTTCAAATGAAGCATTAGCTGAGGGCAATTCAGCCAGTGATTTTCAGATTTTAATTTAAGTATTTAACAAGAAAAAGCAACAATCATAGAAAGGTCAGGAAACTTTTTTTTGTGTGTGTAGCAGGTGTTTGGCCATCGTTCATTCACCACCTTGTAATTTGTTGAATATGTCTGAATCCTACAAGGGGGTCCTGCCCGACCAAACTGGGAACCATTCTTTGACATGGTGGTGTTAATGTTGGTTCAAAGCCTTCTCAACTCTGCCAGGAACAGCATTCTGGTGGAAAGAGATTGTTTTTTTTTTCTTTTCTTTTTTTTTTGCCAGAAACATTTATATTTAATATTTAGACAGTGAAACACAAAACAAAACAAAACAACAAACCCCCCAAAACAAACAAACAAAATCTTTAAAAGTGTCCAGAAATTACAGTGTGTAATTTCTGTAAATTATTAACTATAAAGTCCAGAAAAAAGACCCATCTGCCAGCAAAAAAAAAAAAAAAAAAAAAAAAAAAAATTTAGAAATGAATATATAGGTAATTCTGGATTCATGCAAAAATAAGTAACCTCCTAACTAACTAAAAAAAACCCAAATAAATGTTTTTTTTTAAGTCTTTTTTTTTTCTTTTTTAAGTTTTTAAACATTAAACGTGAACAGTAACATTTCATCAAAGAAAATAAATAAATAAAATTAAATTAGATTAAATAAGTAATTTAAATAATGATAACAATAAAAGTAGGCTAGATAGATAGATAGGTAGATAGAAAATGCAACAGATGCAAAAATAAATAAATACATATTTTTTTGGACAATCTTTTTTATTGAATTTTTAAACATTAAACGTGAACAGTAACATTTCAACAAAGAAATTAAGTATAAAACCCCCAACCCCACGCTGCAATGTCAAGTGCTCAATGTGGGAAAACAGTACTGCGCATGCCCAACGCCAGGTGCGGCTGATTGCCTCGTTCTATGTCGTCATTGGCTGACCGTTGGAAAGACGTTAGAATTTCTTTTAAGGAAGAGTTTAACCGCGGTCACCATGAACTATGTGTCTTATCTTCTGCACCATGGACATGAAAGTCTGTCTGTTGAAGAAACACCTGGGATTAAACACCTGGATGTCTACCTGCCGCGGGTCATCGTTAAAAACTGCTGTTAAAAAAAAAAAAGTTAATGTTGAGTGAGTCGTCAGGACAAAATGGCGGACCGCTAGTTTGTCAGGGAAGCCGTTATTTTGCTTGCCGTTATTTGAAGAGGATGATATCTGTTAAAGAAAGACTTTAAGGAGCTCAGGCATCTTTATGAGAGGATTTCAAAACATGGAGGCAGAAGAAGGACGCGAAAACAAAATGGACAGCTCCTTAAGGAGGACAGGTAGGTGCCCACTGGGATTATCGCCTGTGTTAAACTGTGTGGGAAA
Organism: Epinephelus fuscoguttatus; assembly: GCF_011397635.1. Taxonomy (NCBI): domain Eukaryota; kingdom Metazoa; phylum Chordata; class Actinopteri; order Perciformes; family Serranidae; genus Epinephelus; species Epinephelus fuscoguttatus. Next base: position 29,103,044 of record NC_064771.1, read on the forward strand.
ATAGTTCTAACTGTAAAATGGTGTAATTTGCTGTTTTTCACGCAAAGCAGTTGTTAGCCCACTTTATTCCAGAAAGTAATTCCACAGAGTAACGCATTATATAAAGTACACCAAGTAACATATTCAGTAAAGAGGGGAAATAAACCATTGAGTTCAAACGTCAAAAATAAGATAGCTAATGCTGTGCTAACTGGATGCTAACAAAATGTCGGCTAATGTGTATCCAGCAAAATGAAAAACATGGCTTACCTTTATATGTGACGGTATACTACATAACCTAAACTACATTTGGTGTTTTGAGTCTTATTCCTGGAGTGGTGTTTTGTGTTAATTCAGCAGTTATTTATTTTTAACTTTTTATTTAGTGTTCAATTGTTTTGTCCAGTTAACAGAACATTCCCTGACATAGGACCTCTGAACAAAATTTATCAAAAAAACAAAAAACAATGAGGTAAATAATATACTTAGGTATATGATAATGAGAATAAATGTATAATATTTATATTATAGCCTATAATATTTACCCCAGAGCAGGTCCAGCAACAGAGGAACACAACCATGCCATTGAGTGATATTCCATTATAGTACAATCTTTTACAACAACCCATTCTTTTCAATTAGATCCCCAAATATCGTGTAACCCCAGTCCACCTTTGTGTATAAGTGTCCATTTTCAGTTGCAGACTTGCTGTCATTCGTTAAATCATTTTGAGTCCCTGCATCCACTGGTTTATTGTTGGTGGGTTTGCGTCTTTCCAGTTCATCGTTATCATTTCCTTGGCTATCAGTAATAGTATGCACAGTATACACCTCTTATCTGTGTTATGTCTATCTTTAAACTCCTAACAGAAATTTCAGCAGTTCTCTTTGACACTTAAAGGAACAGTGTGTAAGGTTTGGTGAGATTTAGTGGCATCTAGGGTCAACCAGCTGGAACCTCTCCAATTACAATTCCCTACGTGTTCATTGTTGAGGAGGTTTTTTACCAAGAGATGAACTATCTGCATAGTTTTCTTCCTTTCCAAAACAAACCTGCAAACAGACCTGATGATTAAAACTGGTAAAATACTGACTAAAGCAGTTTCAGTGTTTCTTCTATGCTGTCTGGCACGTTGCAGATAGGCTGCTAGCCCCGCATCTGCTTGCGTCTGCTAACCTTTTTTGTCTGATAATTTGATGTGTGCTCATTTTGTTCTGATCCCAGCATTTGGGAGGCTTTTACCATGAGTTGCATTGTCCACAGAGGTCTCCTCCTCTACAAAACAAACAGATCTGGTGATTTAAACCAGTAAAAACACTGAATAAAGCAGTTTCACATTACGATCAGTGTTTCTTCAGCACAGTTTGGCATGTCAGAGACGGGCCACTTGCATAGCGCCTGGGGAGGGGCTGCGAACTTCGGTGGGTAACGTGAAAACATGAATGGCCCTATCTAGAGCATGTCAGAGACGGGCCACTTGCATAGCGCCTGGGGAGGGGCTGCGAACTTCGGTGGGTAACGTGAAAACATGAATGGCCCTATCTAGAGCCAGTGTTTGGTTTGTCTGTTCTGGGCGATTCATATTTTCAGGTGATTATTTGTTAATGAAAACATACCTCCATATTTCCTCCATGGGGTGGGTGGGCTCAGCCGTAGGAGCTTGGACATCTGGAGGGAGCTCGGAGTAGAGCCCCTGCTCCTTCATGTCGAAAGGGGTCAGTTGAGGTGGTTCTGGCATCTGGTCAGCATGCCTACTGGGTTAGAAGTGTTCTGGGCACGTCCCACTGGTGGGAGGCCCCGGAGTAGATCCAGGACATGCTGGAGGGATTATATATCTCATCCAGCCAGGTAACACCTTGGGGTCCCACAGGAGGAGCTGGAAAGCGTTGCTGGAGAAAGGGACGTCTGGGGTGCTTTGCTTGGCCTGCTGTCCCTGTGACCCAGCCCCAATAAGCGGATGAAAATGGATGAAAACATACTTATATTAAATTGTATTTCTGCCAATATATCCCCCTAAATCCTACTGAATGAACTTTGAAAGTAAACAGCCAGAGGATGGCACTCTTACCCTTCCAAAATGGCCGGCCTGCTGTTGATGACTACACATTTGCAATCTCAATAGCTCCGCTTGTATGGACAGTAAAACTTCTTCTGTATTGACGCCTCTAAAAACTGGATCTTGCCAGAAAAATACATGAATTTAGCAAGAAGGGCAGAGGTGAGAGTAAACTTTATGTTGTATTAAAATGCGTTAAGGATGATATTCACACAGCAGCTTCAGGTGTCAGTGCTTCAGGTTTATCCAGCAACCCAAGGTCAGACTGCCTCGGGTGACGCAACATTCCTGCATATAAAGAAAGACGATAAAGCGGCCAAATTAAGCTGTATTCAATCCATTTATTAAATCATTAAGTGTCCTCTGATTGTTGTAGTTTATGTGCTCGTACAAATTAAGTTATGAATGTGCAGAATCTCTGTGCAGTGTCTGTTTTACTCCTATTCTGTCTCCCCCTCTTCTTAAAGTGAAGTAACTGTGGATACAGTGAGGCTGTAAGCCCAGAGGCCCAATTTGTTTCCTGCAAGACTGCTGTGTTATGAATTTTAGTTGTACATTTCCTGGCAGGTATTTCTTTGGTTCCAGACTAACTGTAAATTATGTGTTGCTCAAAAAGCTAAAAGATTTGCCTGAGACACCTCTGAGACTTCACACATTACAGCCCCAACCTGCTGACTTATGGGTTCAATTATCTTTTGCAGTCAAAACAGATAAATCCAAGGTGCCAGAATAATAAGTCTTTAAGTATATAAATGGTTCACACAGAAGAAATTCCCATCTATTATCCCCACAACTTGACAAAAATAATTCGATATGTATCTGCAACAGAAAAGCACAGTTAAGGACACCGCTGCTCTTTGTGAAACACATTTATACTCGATAGGTGTCAGTTTCCTTGACTTCTCTGTACCTTAAGGTTACACTTTGCCGTGTAATTTAATGCACATTTACTTTGTTTGAGAAATGGCTGCAGCTCAGGAAATGGCAATATACTCACTACGCTACTGAATACAGATTCAGTATAAATGTTTCTCCTGGAACTGAGTTCATTAATGAGCTCCATCAGCTGAAGACTGATTTAGTATTCAAGTTTCAAATACAGCGGACTATCTTTGTCAATAATTTACACGGGGAGCTCTGTACGAGCCGAGCATATTTGGTCGTTAAAGTTTGATTGACACCTTAGTCCACTTCTACGGAGATCCACCTTGACACAGCATTAATTCATAAAGACAGGAAACACCAGATCAGTCGTTTTTAATTAACCTACTATCTACCTCCACAGGCCATCTTCCCCCAGATACTCAATCAGTGCTTGTACTATTGGACACGTTTCGCTCAGGATTTTAAATTTTCAGCAGTCTCTTGTCAATCAAGGTAGAAGATGGAGAGTGGTTTGTGTCAGTAATGGTTCAGAATTTTAGGAGGACCTTGGCGCCCTAGCAGTTGCCCGCAACACAAACACAGACGAGGAAACCCCACTGCAGAATGTATGTTTTTATGTCGTCATTCATGTAATTTCATGGACTTGTTTGCCATCTCGAACAATTTTCCTCATCATGAACACTTCAGCTCAGCATGGCTTTGTACTCCTTGCTGCAGAGTAGATTATACGCTATTTTTCCAACACTGCTCCTTGGCATAGCTGAGGGAGTGTGACGGTAACTTGTAACTTAAAGGGATAGTGCACCCAAAAATGAAAATTCAGCCATTATCTACTCATCCATATGCTGATGGAGGCCCTGGTGAAGTTTTAGAGTCCTCACATCCCTTGCGGAGATTGGCGGGGGGAGCGGCTAGCACACCTAATGGCAGACAGCGCCCCAGACTAACGTCCAAGAACACAAAATTGAATCCACAGAGTATCTCCATACTGCTCATCCGTAGTGATCCAAGTGTGCTGCAGCACCGACATAAAAAGTTGTTTCGAAAAACGTCATATGAACTCTGTTTTTAGCCTCACTGTAGCCTGTAGCTCTGACTGCTTCTCTGTGCTTATCTCATACATTAAATATAAAATCAGCATTGTGAAGGTTTAGTTGTTTAACCTTGTTTCGTTGATATTGATTTGACTTTCCTTGTTGTTTGGGGTCCCACAGATGCCACTGCTGTGTAGAGCTGCGATGATTGATCAGTTAATGATTAGTTGTCAAATATTACGAATTTGACAATTGATTAACTGTCCAGAGAATTTTTTTGAATGGAAAAAGTCAGAATTCTCTGATTCCAGCTTCTTAAATGTGAATATTTTTTGGTTTCTTTATTCCACTGTGACAATAAACTGAATGTGTGTGGGTTGTGGGCAGAACAAGACATTTGAGGAAGTCAGCCTAGGATTTGGGAAACACTGATCAGTATTTTTCACCATTTTCGGACATTTTATAGATCAAACAACTAATTGATTAATTAAGAAAATAATCAACAGATTAATCAACAATGAAAATAATCGTTAGTTGCAATCTAATGATATATGTAATGTGACTTTGCTGAAACCCGGTGTTTAGTTAAGTATTTAAGTTTAATTTAATGTTTTATATTTCATGTGGACTTTACATGAACAATTATATATTCCTTTTGTTTGCCAAAAAGTCATTTACAGGCAGAGAATGGCAATCTCATATTGGTAGGTTACTTTTGTTTGGGGTGAATCAGAGGTCACAAAGAAAAAAAAACTGTTATAAAACTCCAATAATAGATATTTTTATTGGAGTTTTATTGGTAAATCTGTAATATAGAGTGGTTGTGCTGTGTAGAGGTACTTAATTATATATTTTTTTGTAATTATATTTAACCATGTTAGTTAGTTCATTGGTTAGTGGTAATTTATTTCGGTCCTTGTTAACAATTTTTAAAAGGAATCCACATAATAAAAATAAATAACATCAAGGCATTAAATTACAGGAGACAGGAGACTGAGACCCCCAAAAAAAAAGAGGTGAAAAATGGAGGTCTAAAACATGACATTTGTTTAAAATTATGTTCATGAGAAATCCTTATGAGATTGGAAAATGTCATGTCATATCAAGCTGATAAAACAGTGTTCAGCATGTTTTCTGGGCTGTTGAACAGGACTCTGACAGAACATTAATTAATATGAGTATAGTGACTATATTTTCCCATACAAGTATGATGCAAGTGTTAAATTTTATTAATTCATGTGTATGAGTGAGTGTGTGCTTTTCTGGTATTTGTCCTAGATTTATTATATCCCCTATTGTTAGGCTATTTATTATCCTTTATTGAATGTCTGCATCTGTGAGGGGTGGATGTATTACAGTAACAGTGCATGGGGAGGATGAGCTCAGCCTCATAGATTACAACAAATGACCATGCTCGGTTTAACTAAAGCTCTTCTGCACCGGGATGATCTTTATTCCATTTGCTCGCACAGCAACAAACATGATCCTCTGTGCCAAGCTGTTTGTACAAACCCAGCGTGAGTCTAAATATGACTGCAGTTCAGGCTTCCTGGCAGTAGAGGGCAGTGAGTAATTGCTCATGTGAGGTTGAGGTGTGTTTCATTTTCCCTGTGACAATGGGAGACGCTGTGTATCAAGGAATGGACTCCACTAGTCACCAGTTCTCTGTATACTCTCTGTAAAGGAAGTGATTGCAGAGCTGAGTTTGTTGCATGACTAAAACAAACACATTTGAATGTATAAGATGAGTAGAGTTCAGTAGACCCTGTACAATCAGGTTTACGCCCCAGAATCTTCTATAACATGACATTTTTGTGCAAAAACACCCAAAGACTCTACTTATCAATACATCTGAGCTTTGTTTTAGCTCCAAGACATACTTTTATCCCGTGAATCTTGATCAATATGGACTTTATCTCTGCCTCTTATAATTTGTACTTACAAATGACTATCTCCCCTGCACAAGATGGATTCAATTAGCCTGCCTAGGGCAACTCTTAATTTATTTACTCCACATTGTTCGTTTGTGGTTTCATTGTGCATTGAAAACTCATTTTTAGTCCATATATTCAGAAAAACCTGGTATCAAAATAGTACCCCAAACTACAAGTTAGCAATAAAAATATGTACCTTTTAGGATGAGGGATGTTTGTACTTTGTAACTCGTTTATTAAAAAGGCAAAGTGTGGTTACAGGAAAGAATCAATCTTAGCTCAGAGATTAGTTTTTTACTGTAACAGACACGTAAATTGTGGCTGATGGAATTTCAGGAGCTTCACCATAGACACTGGCTGCCTGCGAGCCTGTGGGCGACAGCAGAAGCAGCTCCACCTGAGAGCTAATGAGAAATGCAGCGGCAGGTATCTGTTTTTAATCACGATTTGATCTACGGATGAAAAGCGACAAAAGATTACCTGAAATAGTTTATTGAACCGTCAGTATTGGATTTACTTCGGTCATGAAGTCGGTAGAAGGGTTTAAATGCGTGTCTAGCATGAATGCACTGTCGGATGGAGCAGAGGTGGTAGGGTGCATTTTATTTGACGTAAAGGATTAAGTGTATCCAAAAAGTTTTTTCGCTGCAGGAAACCACCTCCAGTGATAATGTGGGATGAAATACAAAGGCTTAAAAGTTAATGTGAAATTAAAATGAATGGCTGTGTCATTGAAGTTATGTTCAAGTGCGCCCGTCATTAGAAATGCAGGAGGAGAGTACTTCAAAATCCTCTCTACCACACCGTTTCCCTAATCTCCCTGATTATTGATCAAATTGATTTGTCAAGTATTGATCCCTTTTCCGGCAGCCTTATCAGAGGTAAACTTAAAGTACATCTGCAGATGAGGGGAGATTATTAGAGAGTCTGAGGGTTTACCCTGACAGAATCTCAATGTGAATGTGCTCAGACTTGTCAGAGTGGCCACAAACTGTTGAGAAAGTTTACTGTGAAGTTCTTAATTATAATTTCCATAGACCAGCGTGTGGCTTTTGTCACGACTCGCTGCAGTTTAGGCCTATTCATAGAGGAAAATGGAGAAAAAAATAGAAAGTAAGAAGAGCTTGCTGTACAGGTCAGAGTTGACCAGCAGTTATGAGTATTTTGCAGGTATGAATGCCGTATTGAGAGCTGATACAGCAGAGGCCACAGAGGTTACAGTCAAGTCATAAAGATAGCTCTGAGCTCCTTGAGAAGTTGCAGCAGATGTTTCGCAAGAGGAAAACACTTACGTTTCAACTGAAAGACAACCTGTTGGAGAGGAATACATAGATCAACTGTTGCATCCAGTCCATGCAGTGATCAATCCCACTTGTTACCCCTCAGGCCATTTCCAGTTTTCCCATTGTGCAGGGCCTGAGGGCTGACCAGTTGCACCTTGAATTATACAGAGAGACTTCATGGTGTTTGTGGATGAATGTTACATTGAAGGTGGACAGAAGAATAAACAGAGGAAATGTCTCTTTTTTTGAGTGGAATCAAGGTTGAAGAGACCATTCATACGTGGTGTATGGTTACACTCAAGTCAGTATAAGAAGAGTTTTTACAGGACCTTTCTAAGTATTCCAATAATGTAAGCTTTTGTCAGTAGAAAAATACAAATGTGCATCACTTTCAAACTATCTCAGTGGTCCAGGGTTGGATCAGCACTGCATTTGCTGTCTGTGAAAGTGTTTTTTTCCGATACTACCAAGTCCATAATTCTCAAATTCTGCACATACTGTTGCTTTAATGTGTTAAAGGAATACTTCAACTCGCAAATTACCATCTGTATATCAATTACTCACCCTGTGTTACGCTGAATTTGTGAAGAAAACTCCGGTGAACAAAGAATCCAATTCAATTTACAAACTTGAGGAGAGTAATCCAAGTCTTATTTATCCAGTCGTATGCTTAGTACTTCCCAAACACATGCAGTTTAACTAAAGCCTTATATTTGAAACTAAACAAAGTGAAACTTATCCATGCTCTCTTCAAAGCCAGAGTGGGGTTGCTGGTCCAACACTGTCTTGATTGGTAGTTTGTTTGTGTTATTGTATGACTTTGATGAATCAGAACTAACCCTTTAAAACACCAAAGTCACAAACTAACTGATCGTGGCAGCGGTAGACCAGCAGCTTGCATGTTCAGGGAGGTAAAATTACTGCTTTTGTCAGTTAAATCTAACTTTGAAAGGAGCATCGATAAGTTTCACTCTCAGTTTAGTTTTGAAACACCAAAGCCCAGTTCAGACTGAAGATTCACGACGAGATGTGTTGAAACAGGCAACTACTTGTAATGTGCCGTTCTGCAACATTCTAAAAACATGCCAGTTCACACCAATGCAACTAGATGAGACTGTGTATCATCTCTATGCAACAACTCTCTGTACTTCTGTTCTAATTTGCAGCTTTTCAGGTTTATTTTGTGGCTGAATATAATTTGTAGCTTCTTAAAATATGAATGAGGATAGTGATAGTGAGATACTGGCTACAGTTGTATTTGTAGTAGTCGTGGCTTAAGTCGAGCTCAGACCGGCCAGTTCACACCGCTACAACTTGTCTATGCAACGTTCTAAAACAGTTTCATCGTTGTGAATCATTGGTCTGAACTGGGCTAAAGGTTTAAGCAAAAAAGAATGTGTTTGGGAGGTACTGAGCATATGACAAAATAAATAAGACTTGGATTAGCCTATACTGCATGATTTGTAAAAGAGTTTTTGGATTCTTCGTTCACATACAAGGAAAAAAAAACAACTTTTCTTTACGTATTCAACACAGGGTGAGTAACAGATACGATAAATGGCCATTTGGGGGTAAATTAATCCTTTACTACTGCCCTTGTGTACATTCATCCATATGCTGATAATGTGATCATTATCATTTTAAGCCAAAGTATTCCTTCAGATATGATCATACACAGGGCAAAGTGGAAGGGACAAGCTTATACATGTGGGTAAAATGTGATTTGGCCATTACTGGGAACACTGCTCTGTTGGTTCTGGTGTAGATGGTTTGAACACAAAAAATTGGGGGTATAAAAAAAATACAGTATTTCAGAGCTGGGGGTAAACAAGTCAGAAAGCAGCTGGAGACCTTTAAACTTGGACACAGAATCTGAGAACTAAGTGTTTCTCTATTTAATGAAGAAAAGAAAAAACAGAATGAAAGAATAGTTTTACACATAATGAATTAATAAAAATACCAGAGGAATAACAAGAGGACTCAAGCTGTTACCCTCTGATATTTTTCTTCATCAAAAATCAAACGCGTTCAAGCTGTTTTTTACAGATAGATGAATGTGGACACCAAATAGAATTAAAAGTATTGTGGCTGTTTATGACCATATCTGAATGTGTGAAAACAGTGTATGAATACATTCAAATGTATGACTTTGAAAATGTTTTCATCAAATTAAGTCAAATGTTTGAATGTGTAGATTTTAAGTTTTGAATCCACAAGAAGATCCAGAGCTGTACATGACATTTTGGGAATACATGAAAAGATTCGCACCAATATTTTCCAGTGTCTGAGTGCATTAAGAATTGCCCATAGATAAAGGGTCTTTTGGCTGTCTCCGGACTTCAACTAATTCTTTAACAGTCAAAGTATGCACGCAGCCATCCAGCATTTATCACAACTGTTGCATTTAAAGAATGATTAGATAGTGATAAGTCATTGTGTCCCTGGGTCTGGGTGCGGCTCGGAGCAGGCACGGAAGAAGAGGGATAGGATGTGAACTTAACTTAAACTTTAAACTTACTATTTGGTGACCCTCTTCCTTTTGATTTGAATCTTGTGATATTTCTCACTGACAGACTATTCCACATTGGGGTGAGATCTGTACTGGGCTTGTATGGAAGTTCCCCTAGCAACATGATGATGACATTTCAGTGTGTCTCTTGCACATGGTAACGCTTCGCTCACGCAGTCTTCTTCTGACTCAGTTCTGACTGTACAGCAGAGTCTAGTACATCATAAACAGGTTCTCTCTGACTGTCCTCTGGACCGTGCCTCAGACCTGCACAGCTGCCATTTGGTGTCTGTACAACCATCAATTTCCACTTGCTCCACTCCAGCCAGTGCATGCATGCATGCACACACACACACACACACACACACACACACACACACACACACACACACACACACACACACCTGCCAGCCTGCAGTGCCAGGATGTCTATCGTCCCTCATGCCCTCAGTCAGATTGCCCTTGCCTGCACCACTCTGCACCCACAGTGTCAGTCTTGGCTGACAGCAGGCCTGCATTAGCCAGCTAACATTTCCTGGCCTCTGTTTGCTCAGCACGGGCAGAGCTGTTGGCTGTACGCTGCGCTGATACTCACCTCTTAGCATCAGAGCAGCTTACAAATGCAGTCATTAAGATGACAAATTTTATTGGTTTGTGAACTGGCGTTTCCGCCAAAGCTTCTGCTTGGTTACACATGTGTGGAAATAAGCCTGATTTGTAGTTGTACGTCGTTATGGGGTTACTGTGTAGTCTTAGACCCTACACATGTAGCTACACAAAGCTACAGCTGCTCCTGAGATACTACATGGGGACCGCAAGGTCTGTAATTGGCTGTTTGTGTTTTACCCATCGCGTTCCTGATGGCTCTAGTCTCTCTGGCTGATAGTCTCTAATGAGACAAGGGAAAATAACTTATGTAATGTGGATGTTACTTCAGTTCTGTATGTAGCTGGGCCATATAATTAAAGCCCAGCCTGACCATGTACAAAATATTGGTTTAATGTGGCACTGGTGCTGTCATTGGGTGCAGTCTGATGCTCAGATAAATCCAAAGCTATGCTGTTGGTGTCTTGAGAGGATTCCTTTAGCATTAAAGGGACAGTTCACCCCAAAATCACAAATACTTTTTTTTCTTCTCTTACCTGTAGTGCAGTTTATCATTCGTTTATCACTTGGGTTAGCTGCAGGCTAGGCCTCACGTGTTTCCGTTACAGCACTGTCCCCTGCTCTCACCTGCTCCTCTCTCATCTGACTGAGCTGCCACCTCTGATTCTTTAAGCATATCCCTCTGGACAATGAATTGCGGTTAAAGCTAGCAAGCTACTTAACTATCTAACCACAGTCAGCTAGTTAGCTGTAGTGTTTGCTGATCACTCCCGCTGACGATGGTCAGCAGGAAAAGTCGGACATGAGGCGTTGGTGGCTTAGTGGTAGAGGGGGCGCCCCATGTACAAGGCTGTTGCTGCAGCGGCTTGGGTTCGACTCCAGCCTGTGGCCCTTTGCTCCATGTCACTCCCTCTCTCTCTCTCTCCCCCTTCACGCTTGTCTGTCCTGTCAAATAAAGGCTAAAAATGCCCAAGGGAAAAAAAAAAAGAAAAGTAGGACATATCGCCACTGCTTTCAAATATTTTATACACATTAGCTATACCCAGTCAGACGCTCGTGCTTGTAACAGCGCAAGATTTGAACATTTATGGCGTCCTCCTCGGCTGACCTGTAGTGTTAGCTAGCTCAGTGGTGCGAGATGAGCTAGCAGTAGAGGCATGCTCCCTTCTGTGCAGTGATACAGTTAGCGGGTGTTGTTTGGTAGAGAGAATATACAGTAGTTCCTGCATGAAACTGTAACCAGGTCATGACTCCTGGAAAGAGACATTACTGTTGAGCTTTTCAAATGTACTTTTTTGGCGCTTTGAGCACCTCAAGCTGAGTGCCATCTAGTTCCATTATATTGAAGAGAAGGCAGACATCTCCACAGCCAATATCTCCAACGCTTGGCAACTCACACCAAAACAATCTAGACTGATAAATAGCACTACAGGTAAGAAGTTGGGGGACTTGCAGTTTAAAGAAGCAGGAGGGCCCACAGTATCCATAGTCAAGCTCCAGAGCTTTGTGTCAAAACATTTAAACTCTCAAGCTGAGATAACCCCGGTGACGACATCATGGTTATTTTCAAGACTTTAGAAAGCTTCCCTTAGAGCCACAGAAGACACTATACAGCTGTTTTCACAGGCTGATCAGTACCTAATGTGACACATAAACTGATCTCAACGTGTAAAACCAATGGAGCGGCCCTCGAACAAAATCTGCTTTCATCATCATTTAGACCTAATCTATCATGTTATTTTCAAAGCAATGCAAACAAGTACTTGTGAAGTGCAAATGTGTTGGAAATAGATAGTAGCTGAGAGGGTTGCTATGGCTACTGTATACAAATGACCCTCTGCAGCATATAGTGTTTATGTGGTGAGTCAAACAAAGCGACACACTCCTCCCTCTTGATTGTTTGTGTGCTTTTTGTACTTGATACTAGTGTGGTCACAACATTGATTCCATTAGGTTAATCAGTGCATTCCATATCTACATAATGCCTATATCTCACTCTCTCCTCATTACCATTGGATCATTACTTCCTCTAATACCATGTACCTTCCAGCTGCTCTTTGTCAGCGGTAATTAGGTGATGATCTGTAGCAAAAGATATTAAGATGAATTCTAAGGGCAATTGGTGGTATCATAGAATGAGAAGTCCTTCCTCCAATGCCCTGATTAAGCTGTAAAATGGCTGCAGGGCACTTTGGGAAGATGGGACAGAGAATCTATTTTCAAATGCCAAAAACAGTTCACCAGCACTTGCCATTTTGTGCATAGAGAATATTGCTGCTGCAGTCTATTGCTTTATGGAGGTATATTGAAATCTCTTTCCACCTACTCCCCTCACGTCGTTGAATATTTATCCAATCTCTCCTCCGCCATACCGTTATAGTTAGATGAGATATTTATGATCTCCACAACAAAATGGATGTATTTATCCGTTCTGTAACTCCACATTCACTGACTGCCAGTGGAGGCATGTAAACACATTTCTTTCTTGGGTGAAAAGTCAGACAATTTTAAAGTCCTTGCTTAAAGGTGAGAAATGCACCAGTCGCCTTGACACCGTTTTGGAATTTTACATTAACATATTTTCAGCTTTTGTAATCACAGTTAGCCTTAATACCAGATATTAAGTAAGACTGTAGAGAAAGAGTGTCACCTTGACAGGCAAAGGCCATGTCTTTAAAGGGTGATAACTACATTCTTTTTTCCATTACTGACCCAGTCTTGATCTCCAAGCATTGAGCTATTTTCTCCATGGCAACACAGATGAGGATCGACCCGTAGACACTCCTGTACACCCACATGTGTTAATAGTGCCAAGTGGGTATGATGGAGAGAATTTAAGTTCATTGCCAATAGAAAGAAAAAAAAATATCTATATATGTGTGTTGTGTGTGTGTGTGTGTGTGTGTGTGTGTGTGTGTGTGTGCACATATAGGCCATCATCATATCTCCTGAGTATAGGGTCAAGCAAAAGCTTTAATAATGGTTTCTAAATAGTTTAATAATTTATGTTAATTTGTGCTTTATGCATTGTATTCCTTAGGGTATGTGTGTTGGTTCTTAGAAACGGGCTGGGGTGTGACCTCAAACACACACACACACACACACACACACACACACACACACACACATTTTATATATATATATATATATATATATATATATATATATATATATATATATATATATCTCAATCAATCAATCAATTTTATTTATAAAGCCCAATATCACAAATCACAATTTGCCTCACAGGGCTTTACAGCATACGACATCCCTCTGTCCTTATGACCCTCGCAGCGGATAAAGAAAAACTCCCCAAAAAAACCCCTTTAACGGGGGAAAAAAAACGGTAGAAACCTCAGGAAGAGCAACTGAGGAGGGATCCCTCTTCCAGGACGGACAGACGTGCAATAGATGTCGTACAGAACAGATCAGCATAACAAATTAACAGTAATGAGAGAGAGAGAGAGAGAGAGAGAGAGAGAGAGAGAGAGAGAGAGATATATGCAGGTAATGACAGTAGCTTACAACAACATTGTTGAAAGTACTGTGGTACAGTATGTTGAAAGTATGTATTAATATCTGGCAGTATACATGTGTGACAATAGTCATATGTGTATAATAACAGTAGAAGTATGACTAATGACTAATGATGGCAGCAGCAGCAGGAGGCATCTGGCAGGACCACAGCAGCAACACAACCACACACGTCACGCTGTCCAGGTACCTTTGCGATATGAGTTAATCTGAGAGACAGTGGAGCACAAAGGCTCCGGAGAAGAAGCTGAGTTAGTGACATCCAGAATGGCCAAGTTAGGAAGATGCAGTAATAGAATACGAGAGAGAGAAGGAGAGAAGGTGCCCGGTGTATTATAGGGGGTCCTCCGGCAGACTAGGCCTAAGTCAGCCTAACTAGGGGCTGGTACAGGGCAAGCCTGAGCCAGCCCTAACTATAAGCTTTATCAAAGAGGAAAGTCTTAAGTCTAGTCTTAAATGTGGAGACGGTGTCTGCCTCCCGGACCGTAACAGGAAGATGATTCCACAGGAGAGGAGCCTGATAGCTGAAGGCTCTGGCTCCTGATCTACTTTTGGAGACTTTAGGGACCACGAGTAACCCTGCGTTCTCAGAGCGCAGTGTTCTGGTGGGATAATATGACACTATGAGCTCTCTAAGATATGACGGAGCTTGACCATTTAGAGCTTTATAAGTTAACCGTAGGATTTTAAATTCAATTCTGGATTTTACAGGGAGCCAGTGCAGAGAAGCTAAAACAGGAGAAATATGATCACGTTTCTTAGTTCCTGTTAGTACACGTGCTGCTGCATTCTGAATTAGCTGGAGAGTTTTTAAGAACTTACAAGAGCTACCTGATAATAGAGAGTTACAGTAATCCAGCCTAGAGGTAACAAAAGCGTGGACCAATTTTTCTGCATCTTTTCGGGTCAGGATAGGCCTAATTTTCGCAATACTACGCAGATGAAAAAATGCAGTCCGTGAGGTTTGTTTTAAATGAGAATTAAAAGACAAATCTTGATCAAATATCACTCTGAGGTTTCTTACGGTAGTGCTAGAGGCCAGAGCAATGCCATCTAGAGAAACTATGTCATCAGATAAAGAGTCTCTGAGTTGTTTGGGGCCAAGTACAATAACTTCAGTTTTGTCTGAATTTAACATCAGGAAATTGGTGCTCATCCAAGTTTTTATGTCTTTAAGGCAGTTATGGAGTTTAGTTAATTGATTTAGTTTCTTCTGGCTTCATCGATAAATACAACTGAGTATCATCCGCATAACAGTGGAAATTTATAGAGTGATTTCTAATGATGTTACCTAAAGGAAGCATATATAGAGTAAATAGGATTGGTCCGAGCACAGAACCTTGCGGAACTCCAAAACAAACTTTGGTACGTGAGGATGATTCATTATGAAAGTCAACAAACTGAAAACGATCAGATGAATAAGATTTAAACCAGCTCAGTGCAGAACCTTTTAGGCCAATTAAGTCTTCCAGTCTCAGCAGTAGAATTTGATGGTCAATAGTGTCAAACGCTGCACTAAGATCTAATAAAACAAGTACAGAGACAAGTCCTTTGTCTGAAGCAATGAGAAAGTAATTTGTAATTTTAACTAGTGCTGTCTCAGTACTATGGTGCACTCTAAATCCTGACTGAAATTCCTCAAATAAATTATTATCATGGAGAAAATCACACAGCTGGTCTGCGACTACTTTCTCAAGGATCTTTGACATAAAGGGAAGATTAGATATTGGTCTATAGTTGGCTAACACCTCTGGATCCAGGGTGGGCTTTTATAGTAGAGGTTTAATTACAGCTACCTTAAAAGACTGTGGTACATAGCCTGTTAATGAGGATATATTGATCATATCTAATATATGAGTGTTAACTAAATACATACATATATATATATATATATGTATATATATATATATATATATATATATATATATATATATACATATATATATATACATATATATATATATATATACATACATACATATATATAGCTGTCAGCAAGTAGCCTAGCTTGTTATTAGCGATGGTCATTTAGCTCACTATAAATTTTCAGCTCCTTGGTGATTTCGCTTCAGCCAGCTGCCACTGTATTAAGGTTTGTGGGGTGAATTAAGAAGGTAGCATGTAGAAAATTTCTCATTTGAACTTCATAACTCAGCCACTCTTTGTCCATTGTAGCACTTTCAAAGCTAATGACAGGAATAAATAGAAACACGGCATCTGATGAAAGTGGCTACACATCCAAAATGTTTTCATATTGGTACAGTTTTAATTTCCTTGAGAGACTAACTCTGCCATGTCTCATCGTCACCTGAAAACACATGAACTTTGGTAAACAAACAGCATCCACCTCTATCTTTCCTTACCATCTCAACTGACATTTGATCTCCTCCATGTTGCTGGTGCTTGGCTCAGCAGTACACTGCACACGCCTGTCAGACACTAGTGCAGGGCTCGACGCTTACCTTTTCTCCAAGTAGCACTGTGCTACCATGCTGAAAAATTTAGTAGCACACAACATTTTTTAGTAGCACAATGAAAATTCAGCAGTTTTCATAAAGGGGACATTTTCAAACAAATAAAGTACTTTATTTAGCCTAATCCTAAACCTGTAGAATTTAGTTTTTAATGTTACGACTGGCTCTTCGCCATTACAAAAAATGGAAACACACACAATGCAAATGTGTGTAAGAATATTAAGAATATTTATTAAATGTAAATATAAGTATACAGCAAATGATATGAGTTCATAAATTAAAAACAAACAAACAAAAAACCTTCGTAAGTCCATTTAAATGCCAAGAATGTCCGTTGTCCAGCAGTCTGCATAATCTGGCCACCTGGCCCGCTTGGAGCTAAGCCATCGTTCTACAGCTGGACTTGGATCATAACTCTTCAGCAGAGGCCCCTCCAGGCTGATCCGCATCAGGTCTTCACACCGACAGGCTGTTTCTGGTCGAATTTTTTTCGCAATTCTGGGCCGAAAACCCCCTCTCACCACATTGGGCTACAGAGATGGGCAGCACCAAAAAAAAAAGCAGTCCCTTACTGTCTCCTGATCTGTGGAATCATTATTGCTGAATCACTTATAGTATGCATTAGAGGAAACGGGGAAGTTTATTCTAATAGTCACCAAAAGAATATCCTTGGGAATCGTGTCAGCAGTATATCATCTGGTTTCTTTTTCAGTCACAGCCCACAGAATCCCAATCATGATTTATCCTGTTTTTTTTGTTGAATAGCAGGGCATCACAGCTGTCTCAATTCTCTGATGTCTACTTTTGTAAAAGAGCTGGAGCTCGCAAATATGGATTGTGAAGCTACAGATCACGGGAAGTAAGAAGCCTTTTGGAATATGCTGTGCATATTTTAAAATTCAGTGGGACTCCCCTTAAAGTGCAAGACAGCGATAACTCTAACTTATCACGGAGAGGAGTAGTAATGTAAGAGAATAGCAACTCTGGCAGGAGAGATCAAAGAGAATAATTTTACAAAGAAATATTATGGGTCTCTGTGGGGAAATTGGGTAATTCTACCAACATATTTAAGGGGACTCAGTAGAGGAAAAAGCTGTTTAAAAATGTGCATAGATGTGATAAATTTGAATACCATTACCATAAACAATTAAATGAGAATATTCCAATTATTGAGTTATGTAAACAGTTTCATTTCATGGTAAGAGTCACTTTACTCAAACATAAAATTATTTTTGTCTAACTCCAAGTGCTGTTGATCCAGACTGTTTTTAGTCAGAGGTGCTTTTGTTAAGAAACTGACCATTTTTACTCACGAAATGTACAGTCAGATTTGGCTGTAAAAGGCAGTGCACTTTGAAGGAGCTCTCAAAGAATCTCTGGGGCAACAAGGATTCTGTTGTGAACTAAAGTGCCACTGACACAGCAGCGCAGGTTAGTTATATGTGCTTCTCCAGAGAATAAACACATAACACTATTTATTTCTTTTTTTAATTAACAACCTGCACTCAGTGCTCGTACAGAAAAATACAGGAACACACCAATACATTTGTAATTGATTTATTAGTAATTAACATTATTATTAATGCTCTAAATATTTCTTCTATCTCCTAGGTCATTTCATATGTCGTTGTTATTGCCTGATATTATTTATTTTTTTCTCTAATGTTTCTTAAAGGAACACTTACCTTTATGGAATTTTTATGCTTTTCTTTGTTTAGGTTAAAATGCTATTAATAAGCTGATGGCACACTAAAATGTTAGTGAGTTCCACCAGAGACTAAAAACTCATAATTATACCATTCTCATATGGTTCTAAGAAAACTCTGACCAATCATTGCATTCATTGCATTGGCCGAGCGTCCTGTCTGTCTTCCCCACGTGGAGGCCTCCGACTGACGTAACCGCTCGCGCAACATCCTCGCCATCTTGTTTTTTGGAGCCAGAAGTGACCATTTTTGGGCGAGAGCATTTAACTGTGGAGGAGCGAGGGGTGGATCTGATTAAGAACCCAAGGACACCATCAATTTAGCAGCAGACTTTTGTAATATCAGTAATATAAAGTAGAAGTGAAATAAATAACATTGGGCGTTTATTTTATATGACTGAGTGTCACAACTAAATTTGTTGTATCCCTATGCAATGACAACAAAGGCTTAGATTATAGATTGTGGATATATAAAAAGCATGCAGTACATCAGGAACACATTCTCAGCCCAGATGACTGACGTAAAAACATAATTCAAGCTATATCGCTGAGTTTTATTTTATAACAGGCAATTTTCTAATGTTGGTTGAGAGTGCAGTCAGAAAGGGGAAAGACAGGGATATCATGTACTGACGTTGAGTTATAACAGACCTGTCATTCTAGGTGTCATTCTTTTCCGCAAATTCTGATTTAATACTCAACTCTTTTGGTTTTATCATGTATTATGTCAGTCCAAGCATGTGAATGTAGTGTATGCATTAGAGTAGGATGTGGCCAAAAACATGAGACAAATCACATCTTGTATTGATTGAGTAAGGGGACAGTGCGTTTTATTTTTCAACACAGGACGATCCAGTATTAATGTTAAACAGCACGGGTGGCAACCTGTTCCTCTCTGTATGTAGGTGATGGAAACTGTGCCACTGTTTATAGAAACAATCCATTTTTTTCGGGTTGCATGTTCAATACTGAAGCCACAGATTTAGCTTAGTGCGATTGTTAGTAACGTTATAGATTTGGGCAGCGCAACAGGTACCAGAGCTCTGCAGGAACATTTTAGAACATGCTAATTTAATGCTAGTTAATTATTTTTTTTAAAAACAAAGCAGTATTTGTTAGCCACCAAGATAGCCACTGGGACTAACTGCAGACACTCAATGGGACCAATTAGTTTACAACTACTTAACGTCATTTGTTTGCCCTGTATACTCAATTTCTCGTACTATTTTTCCCCTTGTGTTGCTTAATGTATAGCTCAGGTACATTCAAAACTGTGTAGCGTATAATTAACGACGACTATATTGTTTTTAACATATGGTATCGATAGGAGTATCAATACTCTTGACAACCTTACAATGCATATCTCTTTCGTGAGTGATGTCACTCTCTTTCGCAAATATCTAAGTACAGCATGAGAAGTGTATTCAGGTAGTGACACAATAATATGAACACCTGCAGAGTCTAATGTAATAAATAAGGTCTGAAGTAAATACTACCTTTGTGAGGCTCACAGTGCTCATTTTCTGTCGAGAACACGCCAGAGAGGTGTTGACTGAGCCGTATGGTAATTTATGAGACTCTATTTTCTGGTGGCTTTCTATTAGATTGCATTATATTGTACAGGTGTTTGTGTCATTGTGTCCATCCCGTGTACATTATGAAATAATATGCAGGTATGAAGGCACAGCCTGTGAGGTATTATTATTAGTGTCAAAATGTGATTTTAGGCTTGATAATGTAACGTTCATCTTTCCCCAGCTAAGACTGTGTCGTTTAATTCAGAACTCCTCAGATATTTCAGTCTGCAGTTGTATGTCTGTGTGTGTGTGCGTCTGTGAGTGACTGAGTCATCAGCAGTCATATGTTAAACATGAATGCGCACAACAAGACCACCTTTGCTTACACCTCCTGTTCGACATTACTATGCAGACAAGTGAAGGGGCTGAGCTTTGCTTGGTTCCTGCTGGAGGATGATGCTGGAAGATGCATCACATTTGTGTTTGCCATTCACCCACACCTCTCCTCTCTTTGTGGAACTCACTATACAGAGCCACTGTGACAAGTGCATGACTCCCACATGAATTATGGATCATCCCAAGGGGCAAACACTGGGCCAAAAAGCTGTTAGGCCCCGCGGCCCTCTATGTGTGACATCCCTCACTCCATACAAATTCACTTCCAGTCAAAACTGACAATGGGTTGTCCTTCATGATCCAAAGTTAAGGTCGCAGTCTTCATGGTATGTTAGCATTCAGGCCAAATGGTGCATAAAATTGGGAGGCTCTGAGTTTGATCAGTTTTTGACGTGCACGCTCAGTTCAAACAGCACCAAAACATCAACATGCAGACTTCTTTTGAAGGAAGAGGTTGGAAAAAAACCTTTGTTTTTTTCTACAGGGATGTAGACTGCAACCAAAAATGTGTAAGTCTGTGAGTTAAGACTTCACGTGAACGCAATGTGAGTGCGTTATGCAAACTGGAATCTCTACCAACAGTCACAAACAGAGTGACAGCTGTCTAAGACAAAGCCGTCTAACCAGGAAATTAACTTTTTAAATGTGAACATCTACCAGCCTCTGACAGATAAATGTACAAATTCCACTCAGTAGTAAATCATTTTGTGCCTGAAATCTACCAGCCACTTTCATATGTTACCAGCATATGGCTTGTGGCTGGTACTAATTTCCCACTCTGGTCTGATAACGGGCATTGGCAGGTCCGTGTCATAAACGTCAGGTGTTTGAGATGGTTGTATCGTCACTGTGCTGAGTTTTATGACCTATGATCATCTGGTGACATATTATGTGGCTTCCAGGCGTCTCCTCACTCTCTCTTTGCAGTTCTCATACAACTGGTTACATCCAGTAACTACCATTACCACTTTTATAGTTTTTTTCTATGAAAAGTGACTCAAACCAATTAGTCGACGACTAAAATAGTCAGAGAGGTGACTGCAGATAGAGAGAGGCAGCAGCATCAGCGCTTAAGTCATGGATTTTTCCATGAATTTATTTGATTAACTATTAGGCAAAAAAAAAAAAAAAAGATTTGAATAGTAATAACAAAAGCAAATGGTGGGACCAACTGAGAAAATTGATAACACCAGTTCTACCAGTAGAAAAGTTAGTCTAGAGTTGTGTCTTACCAACTGGAAGAAGTCTCATTTGACTTAATTTTCTCTCACATTTTCTGTACTTTTTGGTGTTTTTTCATTATCTTCACATTAGTCAGTCTGAGCTTCTTAAAATTGGATTGACAGTCATCACTTCCAGCTCCTGGGCTTTGCTAATATTGCACTGCTACTGTATTCATGTTTCTAAGGAGCACTTTAAATTCCCTTGATGCTGCCTTTAGCTGATGCCTAAGCAGTCTCTTTTTATTTTCTGAGAATGTAATAAAGGATACCATTGAAGCGGGTAAATGTTTTCAGCGCGCTCATATGACACCGTGGATCGCGGCTTCTGGCCCTTTCCCAAACCATTACGCTATCACTTTAATGGTTGTGAGGAATTGGCAAATACTGAGAGCAAAATGTGACTCTCTTTCAGCTGCCCCCTCATACACGATGCCAAGCCTCTGCAAGCTGCGCTTTTAGATATACAAGTTTTACACTAACAAGAGTTGACACCTAAACTGGTGGCATTTTCATGCTTTTGCGTTTACTCCATTATATCCACAATGACATGAGTGAATGAGCATAGTATTTGTTTGTAAAAGAAGGAAATGATAGATTAGGAAAGCAGGACGAGGCAGGGGAAGCCTCTGAGCCGTAGCAGTAGGATTAATTCCCTTATTAGTTACTCTCTGCAGTGATGCTACACCATGAAAGTCTAATACCATCTTTTTATGGATTTGACTCAATTTAGATTACCTCCCCCTACATTCAGCAAAGGGATCACAGTGTCTCCTTCTGTTTCTCTTTTCCTTTTTTTTTTAATTCCAGTGGCTTCTCGTCGCTTTGTCAGAGATGATGTAGGAGAAGCGGCGAATAAATTGGAGATTGGCAAAGGAAGACGCTATTAAGAATGAGCCATCCTCTCCCCAAACAGAAACACACACCAACAGAAAAACAATAACACACTGTGCTTGGAAGGATCATTAAGGCAAAGTGAAAAGTTTCCCAACAAGTAAAAGAGAGCGGGTTTTTGCAGTGGATATAGTGATTTTCAAGGTGATTAAAAAGCCATTAGTGGTACGACTCTCACAGGTAATTCACAAGGTAGTCATTCAAAACCCAGTTAGAAACCAGGAAGGGCTCCGACTGAAGAAATGACTGTTATTAGATGAAGATATTATATCAAATTGCCCAAGTGAGAAAGCTCCCCCACAATCTCCTGTCCATGAGCTAAATCGCTGTCATTTGGAAAGATGGGCTTTCATTTCTTCTGGCATTTTCTCATCAAACAGGCGAATCCCGAGAAAAGCTCAACCTTATTTGCCGGGGAATACGAGGAAAGATTGAATAAAAATTACTAAGTTTAATTAAGCCATATGTTGTCCGTCAATGTCCAGGACTTTAACATTAAATAGATAAAGCAGAGCAAACAAGGCCTCAGAGCATTTTAAAGAGAGTAGGCCGCTCTTTTCAAACTGATTTTCCTCCATAAAAACTTTTTCCGTTATCATCTTTTTTGAAGGAATAGACTTTTCTCACACAGCGGAAAAACTATCATCGAACTCTGGGAAGCCATTATTTTGGTGTCATTCAGGGGTGCTTATTGAGTTGTACACAGAGTATGCTTTTCTAATGTATATTTGTACTCTACATTGACCACAAACTCTATTTCAAATTATAATCACGATGTAAATCTATTTCTATTCATGGCTTATTGGCTTCCATCTTTCATCGCAAGCTCCATTATTTTTGAAGATTGCTTCTTGTTATTTGATGATGTGAGTTCAGCAGCCAATCTGGGCACCAAATTCAACCGCGGGATGGGAAGTTGGTCCACAAAAATCAGGTAAAGCACAGTATTCATCTGTAGTTATTTTTGCAATATCGTATCCACATTTCTCTTCTTTATCCGGATAATTTTTCCTTCGACGTCTCCTCCGTGCCTGTGCTTGGAAAATCTCAATTTCTCATTTCTGTCTTCATTGTGCAACCCGTTTCTCTTCATCTGACCTGCTATATGCCAATTGTAGATTTATTACCTCACTTGAAATGAACCAGAATGTGATTTCTGTGCAGGATCTGACTAATTGTTGAGACAAATGAAAGTACTGTATACACACCTTGACAGCCAAGGCCTAATTTAAAACAGCATTTCAGATCAGTCATGCTGTCAGGAAGTTTCATCTGGCTCTCTTGGCCTAATTGGTTGATTTCACAAAGCAATTGGCAAAGTCTATTTTTGATATCTCTGTCAAACCTCCAAGGCAGATCATTGTGTTTCTCTATTTTGTCTTGCCCAGACGGAATGGAGGAGAGAGCTGTTAAAATTCATAAGATGTGCTTTTGTAAAGCATTTCCAGACATCCATCTCAGTAGATTTCAGGGGCTTGAAGGTTTACTCTGCCAAGCTTTAACTCAGCTGCCATCTTTTAACTTTGTCTCATCCTTGTATTGTGGCCAGGTATTCACTCCGGGCATGGATGACTTTTCAACCGGGGCACAGAAGTCGGAAATGTGTTGTACTCTAGAAAAGAGAAATAACATTCAGTTTTCACTTTAAGACTGCCAAATGTTGCTTGCATGTCAGACAAGTGGGGTCTTGCATGGAGCTAAAGGTCATGTAAGGGTGTCTTGCCCATAAAACTTTTTGTCGTACACATCCACTGCAAAAGGAAAAAAACACTAAGGACACACATGTCAAACTTTCCAAACATTTAACCCCTTAACACCCACTTTAATTAGAATCTGCCAAGAGTCATGTCAGTGTATTTTAATGCCAGGAATGTGAAGCCTGAACAATGTTTGTGCCAACTTTCACTGGCTCAGATGGAGCTGTGTGTTGAGACAGTAGAGAAAATAGTTTTCAAGACGAGAGTGCATTAACACATACAGCATACATTTGTTGCTGTAGGGTATTTGGGAAATATGATGATATTGTCTTTGTTTGCATTAAATATATGGACTTAATTTAAAGAAAAACATCAGCACTTTTCGTGCTGTATTTATTCGCAGAGCTTTGTTAGCAGGCTATGCTAACGTTATACGTATAGCCTATGTTGTACAGATTCAGAAAATATGGACTTTGGAAAAACAGCGTGCACTATGATGAGTCCCCTTCAATCAAAAATGTGTTTATGTCTGATCTTGACCATATTGACTTGTATCTGTGCAGAGTTTGCAGCTGCAGTGGTGTTTTCACATTCCTCTACAGAGGGGGGGCGGTGTTTGTTAACGTTCCTTAAATCTGAGATTCAGATTAGCTACGTCACTTACACGAAAGACAATTGCTGTCTAATACAGGAAACGCATATTGACGAGGGGAACAGGCTTTGACGCAACACCGCCAAAAACACCTGAAGACTTGTGAGTCAGAGGGCAGAGTTAGCATTAGCATAGTGAAAGTTTGGACAGCAAACATGGCAGAGGGTGCTTTTTTTGTGTGATGTAACTGGACCTTGGACTTTCCATCAACTAACTACCAAAAACTACATCACAGCAGATATTGTATGTTTCACAACCATTAACATTATGTCAGACACTGCCAGTTAGCTAACAAGCTGACGAAAAACACAAGCAAGTCAAAGGTGCTAACCATGCTTACCGTTCAGATACCCCTGCTTGTCCCTGATTTTGGTGCACAGCAGACTCCTCATTTGTGTCTGGATCTGACTGAGGCTTAAACATGTTTGGCTGAATCTCTCCAATGTTTCCTTTTAAGGTAACACCAGCCATTTTGATGCACATTGATCTGTTACAGGTAAACCTAGCAAGAGCAACACTGGAGAAAGTGGAAAGCGAAATGTACCGCAAGCAGCGGTGGTGGGCAGGACCAGAATTTCTTGATGAGAGAGAGATATAGTAGCTTTGCCTCTGGCCCCTTTTCAGCGTTTTTTATTTTAAGATATAATATTGGAAAACCATGTTAAACAAAATATTAGCATAGGTATACTTAGAATTTTTCTGTGTTGGGACTTTGGCAAAGTCTTAGCAAAGCTAGCTGCCTTTTAATCTGTGCGCATCGATGTGTTTAGGTAGGTCTCTTTCGAGTTCAGTATATTGTTTTGCTGGAAATGGTGAGTAAAACAAAAACCCATAGTCATAATGGACACAGTAATGAGAATAAGGTTGAGGAAGAGATATTTTCCTTTAAGGGAAGGTTTATATTAAAACCTAATTAGTTCTCCTGTGGTGTTTATTCCAACATTGCTTGGGCCTGCATGTTTTACAGCTATTGATTCCAACTCTTTTATCTCCGGAGTGAAATTGTGACCTATTTTAAGACTTTACTTACTTCTCATTTCAATAATAGGGACACATTCTGGTCACATATTACATATCTACCCTTTACACGGTCAGGGTTTTCTCTTTATTAGAAGTCTCTCCAGTGCCTTAGGACAATTGTACACATATGATATTATAATGTTAACACAAGGCAGCCAACCATAACTGCCTCATTGTTAAAATGTAACACATTATAGCAGTCTCAAGGGCTTGGGAGATTTAACCCCTCTCTGTGTTGCCAAGACAGTGCTCTGGCTTGAGTTAGGGGCTGGTGTGAGACGGGGTTTCATGGAAATGGAGAAAGAAAGAAGTGGAAGCTGAAGCTTATGTGAATAGTGCTCTGAGAAATGACTCCTTTACGGCCGTGAGAGATAGGACCAGAGTGATTCCCTTCAGACTTCAGGCCCTTTATTAATGTCCCAGTCCAGGTTTTCTCTAAGGGACGCATGACCGAAGACGAGCTCCCACTTTCATCTCCCAGTTAATGAGAAAAGGCCAGATAACCATTGAGCCCCTCTAGGCTTGAGCAGAGATATGGAGGCCCAGTTCTCGTTGTAATCTCCTAACATAAAGCTTCATGCCTCACTGCCCTGGGATCCAGGACCACTTCAGTGAGTCAATATATACACATTTAAACATCATGTACAAGACATGTATTTGCTTTGTACTCTATATCAGATGTCGCTTTCAAAGAGGGTCACTTTCAGAGGATGCTAGAGCGTCTATCCCCATTTACAGTGTCAGTCTTGTGTTTTCTCAGGATTCATAGAAGTACTGCTGGTGAAGGGCTGGGGTTAGTTGTCTGAAACTATCTCATACATTGGAATCTCAATCAATTGAGCATTTGATAATATCATATACAAAGACAGTGGAATTTAAAGCTGCACCAATGCATATTTTTTTATTAATAATGAATCAAATGACTGTGTGTAATGTGAATTTGGAAACTCATAGAGACAAGCCCACCGAGGATTATCACTTGACTTGTGGACACGTAGAACAGAGCATTTGGGAAACAATGATGTCATCTCCGCCTCAATTTGTTGCTTTGACGGACTGCTGTATGTGTTTTGTCAGCACTGCTTGGTCTAATGACTGTTTACGCTTAAACTCAGTATTCCTTCACCATCTCACTGACAAACAGAGGTGTGTGCTGTGCCCAGTGTATTCAGTATCTGTGATTTAAAGTCCACCAGAAATGACAGCTTTGGATCAGGCCTGATCAAACCAGTAGATGGTGGGACATTTTAGAGAGGGGGATTGTTGTTGATGAGGAGTGGAAGGAAACGGTGGCATATCCATAGCATCACTCTTATCTTTGAGTGAGCTATTTCATCCTTATACCAAAGTGGAATCAACTGTGATGAGATCTTCAGTCAGTGTCACGAAAAAGGTAACGTTTGTTGTCTTAGGCAGGCTCTTCAAGTTGCAAAGGTAGTTAAATATACAGGCTAGCACCATTGAGTGGTGAGAGACATTTTTGTGTTCTCGTGTGGACAGAGAGATTTTGTAAAATGATCGTGTGGATTCAATTTTGTTATCAAAGGGAGGGGAAAAAAATATTCATTTTCCAAAATATCTGTAGTCATGAAGACGGGGCCTTACATTCATCACTTGGACAGAAATGTGACAGTAATACTCTCTTACTGCTGTATGTGTAATATGTAATTTTTTGTAAAGGCACTAGGGGTGGGCGATATCACCACTTTGTACAATATATTGATATATTTTCAAGCAAGATATACATACAGACAACACCATTTATATCAATAAAAGGTCAAGTTGCGTTACATCTGTATTCTTACACTCTCCAAACAGCTCCGCTCCACTCACTCACAAGTTCTCCAGCAACACTTTGTACAGCCGTAGCCTGACGTGCACCTCGCCAGAAATGTAACTATGCATTGCTGCGATGCAGATATTTCTATTTCTGTAAGCTGAAACCATTTCCCTCAGTGGAAACAAAGCTTTTATTTACTTTGATTTAACAGATAAGAAACAATAAATTGTGAAGACAATAAAGCCTCCACAAAAATAGCATTTTAAGTCTTACTTAACATGTTTTCCAAACAAATATAACATGCTAGCGTTATTAGCACAAGCCTGTGGCATTTTAAATTGTATAAATTAGCCTAGCAAGGAGCAGAGATTTCCTCTGATCATATGAAGCCAGGATAAATCACACACAAGACAGTTGTTTTGTCAGTGAACCTTGTGAGTTGTAATGGAGCCGAATTTTGTAACGTTACCTTTGTTAAATGTTGCTGTTGTCCCTGGCTTCATATGAGGAAAAGAGGAAAGTCAGCTAGCTGCTAGGCTAATTTATACAATGTAAAATGCCACAGGCTTGTGCTAATAACGTTAGCATGTTGTATTTGTGGGGAAAATGTGTCCAGATAAAGACAAGTGTTTGTCTGTGAATGCTGTGAGTTATAGTGAAGCTGATTTGTGTACTTGTGTTTGAAATTGTCTCTATTAAGCCATGTGTGTTTAATGTGTGTTTTGAATCAACTAAACTTTACAGCACAGAAAACTTGCTGCTGACTAGTCATTTGGAGGTCTAAGTGTTATGCAGCTGTGTATTTTCAAATGAGAATAAAATCTGTCTTTGCATTTTATTTTGATCACAGTCTGTTTTTATAAAACTACTGTGACATCTCAAATGTGGCTTTGACTTGTAACTGCCCATTCAGTTGCCCATATAAAAAATACAGAAATATCATGTATCACCAGTCAGCTTGTAAATACTGAGATAGGAATTTTTGTCCATATCGCCCACCTATGAAATTGTTAGCAGCTTGTTCCACCTGCTCAGTCTAAAGCTGCAGCTTTAAAAAAAAACACAAGCTCTGGCTCTTTACTATAAGAAATATCCTGGTTTCAAATTGGCTGAAAAACAAAAATCTGAACGCGAGGTGACATCACTATAATGATGTATAATGATGACGAAGCATGAGCAGTCAGACAATTGGACATCAAACATCCGTCACCGTTTACACACCAACTTCCTGCTTCAACTTTGAGTACTTACTGTACTTGTGTTTACTGTGTGCCCAGTTTTCCTGTGCAGAGGAAGATTATTACAGCAGTTTGGTTGTGCTCACTTTTGGTTTTAATTCTGAAAAGTGGCTTAAATTATCTGGCTAAACTGTTTGCTTGTTTACAACCTGTCAGCTTTTCTCACCGCTCTCATTTCTTGCCACCATCAGATATGCTGTTGTGATGTCAACGGCGCCCATATTTCCCTGTGTGAAACACGTATGTGAAAAAAATTCAAATTGAACGATGTGCCTGACAACATTGCAATTTGTCTTCCCTTTGTTTACTGGAGATCGCAGATTTATTGTGGAATGATATATTCAAGAGAACAGCCTTTTCTCTTTGTCATTATTTCAATCTCAATTGCTCTTCTGTGTTGTCAAGTGATTTATTGAAGAGCCCTTTGGAAACTTGGTATAAAATTCTAAAATAAGCACTTTGCTTGTAAATTCCCCCAAACAGATTCATGAATGTCAAAACTATTATAAAACAAGCTGGAGGAAAGAAACGTTGCCCAGATAATTTAAATTCCATCACAGTGTCACCGACCAGTCTCTTCCTCAGGCACCGAGAGGAGCATGTGGCATTATCATTTAACCGCAGACATCAATATCAATTATCAGTTTTCTGACTCTTGTCTTCTCATCCTTCCACTGCCCCCTCCTAAACTGCTCCATTTTCAATCTTCACTCCCATTAACGCTTTTCTGTAATTGCATTAGGAGCGACAAAGGGGAAATAGATGTGCAAAACGTATGTTCCAGAAGGAAAGTCATTTCTCCGCATCTGCAGGTAATTGAATTTTAATTGTTAGGCAGAAAGGGCATTTGCAATCGAGTGAGTATGTATAAAAAAGAGACAGAACAGACAGCCTTATTATTACACTGGCCATCGAGTTAACTGCTCTGTATGACCACATAACCTGTTTGAAACCGTATTTATTGCACAGGCTGAGGCATCACATCACAGATTGCTCGCCAAGACAGAATACACGTGTGCCTTTGCATATGCACTAACACAACTTTTAATAATAACACATGCCTGACTCTGCATGCTTGTCCTTGGAATGACTCTGAGCTCATTTACTATTTTGTCCTGTAAGGGAAAATTCGACAAGATAGATCAAACGGCAAGATTATTTTGTGGCAGCAGCCCCCTGCTGAAGGAGAGCTGGTAAATATATGTATTGCTTGGCAATAGGAGTTATGGGGGCCAAAACCTGTGGCACTGAGAGCTTATATACACACAATGTTACTTTGTCATCATTAGATTCTAGACTTTGGGTTTTATAGTCCAAAAGTTGATTGGTATTGAGTTGGTATTGTGCTCAAATGTGGAAGAACTGTATAAAAAAGGAATTGATCACAGTTAGGGAGCTGTGTTGTTCAATCATTGATCCTAACTACTTCGTTTAGAGTAGCTGGTACTTAATTATTGGTCAGTGTGAAGGTATAAATTGACTTGCAGTTGATGAGAGGCTCAGCTGTTGAAGCATATAGATTTGCATCTTTTATAGTCGATGACTTTATCAGCCTAGTTTATCAGTGTATTTAAACTGTATAGTCTCTTCAGTGTTTTAGCTAAATGTCCTGATGCTTTTTGAGTGCTGGACGGAGCAGTGAGTGACAACAACCCGCCCACATTTAAGAGTACTGTTTGCGGTGGAATTTTTGGTTCCAAGGATATCATACTGAAAATGTTGGGTGGAAACGGGGCCACAGTTGCTACCAGTTACACCAAAAACGAAATGAGGTGTCACATTTGACGCCTTCAGAA
The DNA here is from genome assembly GCF_011397635.1 of Epinephelus fuscoguttatus. NCBI lineage: Eukaryota > Metazoa > Chordata > Actinopteri > Perciformes > Serranidae > Epinephelus > Epinephelus fuscoguttatus. The sequence goes on from NC_064771.1 coordinate 29,133,254, forward strand.
ATCCAAAGTGATTGTTTTTAAACCAACTCTGTCTGCTAGAAAAGATGTTTGTATATTACTAAATTGCATTCAGAATTATGTTGTGGTGACAGTGTGATTGCTGTCTGGATTGTATTCCGACGCATTTCTTTGGGTTAAGGAAATGCTGCAAAGATCATCATGGGAAAGATCATGATTTCTGTCTAATGTTAATAAAAAAAGGTAATTGTAAAAAATAATGCTGTAGTAAATTCAAGTAGAAAGTGTATTGCAAGGTTGCCTTTTTTGCCGGGAAAAAAAGAAATGAGTGTTACTCAAAATTCTTGCAAGTCGCCGGGTACGTAAATTGATTAATTAGCAACATTTCTCCATTATGCTAATAGAAAACATTACATTTCTCCCAAAAACATATTTGCTGTTTCAAATTTGTTGAATCCAAACATAATTTCCATGAGACAGGGCTGTGTTTTTCAGACATTTTCCAGCTGGTCTTAACATCTGCATTCATATAATACATCATAAATCTTGAATGTCACATTAAATATTTCTTCAGTTTCAAATAGCTCTGGTTATCCTCAAAAGGAAAAAAGCCAATACATTCATATTTGAAGCCAGTTAGAGACTTCAAGTCAGATAAATGCAACCAGCACAAAAATGCAGTTTTTGTCCCTGGTAGGCCGAGAGTAATTGTGTACATAAGTTCCTATTAGCCTAAAACCTTGGGCTCTATATTGGTTTTTCAACTTCTGCTCTTTATGATTCATTGTAAACTTTATCGTCCCACAGTGAAAGCAGAGGTGTAGAGTGTCAATAGCAATCAACAGCCACTGTGCAGTGGTGGTGTAAAAAGCCAGGCTGAAAACCGTATAAAACTCACATATGTCACACTGGATGCAACATGCACTTTAGTGGCACAATGTGTTTCTGAGTATTTCAAGGATTTCTGGGAATTGTGCTGCAGGTGTCCTCTCAGAGGAGGCTGGAAGTCAAGGCAAAGAGTCATTGTGGTCTGTAATATTTTCATGGTTTTACCGAGTGATGCACGTATAAACTGATTCTATTCAAAAGGAAAGCAATGTTAGACTCTGTTCCTGCACCACATGTTCGTCAATTTGACCTTAATATAAATCTCTTCCATGGAAAGTAGACATTCTATAGCTGTAGTGTGAATGATTGACATCCAGTATAGAAATATAGGTTTGTTGCGCAAGTGGGATGATGGAGGGGAGAGGCTGCCAGGACTTTTCTACTTCAGGATCTCAATGACCTTGAACTTGATGTGTAGCCGTTATTGTAGGTTCTGCTTTTGTTTTCCCTTTATCTTAAATTTTAGCACTGCTCAGTAGCTGATACTAAATCCAGGTACTCTGAGGGGAAGGAATGCAACAGCTCATTTTTAACAAAGCGAACATTGCAGTTAATAACTCTAATAACAAGTGTTTAACTAAGCACTGCAAGCAAATGGGAGACGTGTGTGCACAGTGTTTGGGAGTGTGCTACTAGTTTAATTTCAATTCTTTGCAATAGTTGTTTTGTGTAGATAATTGCGGGCTGGTTTGACATGACAGAGCAGAGCGAGGGAGATGCTTTGGGGCAGCTGACCTGTCCCAAGGGAAGCCTCTGTCGAGGGTGGGAGATCAGGGCTCGACAGTGCGAGTGTTTCACTCGCATTTGCGACTAAAAATAGGTGTGTGCGAACTGTAAAAAATATTTAGGGGCACATGTGCGCATAAAAAAAGTCAGCCGAAGCAGCCTATATTTTTAATATGATAATATGATAATCTAACCGCAAATGTTGGAGGAACTCCAGCCGCCTTCCTCCTTCCCTCTTCCCTGTGTGACACAGTTATGGGCGGTTTTCCAAGCCACTGTCGGCACAATGAATTTAAGTCCCATTACGGAAAACACATTATTTGATCAATTTACTTTGTGCCCCTAAAGTTCTTTGTGCGCTCCTTACTTTTTCAACTTAGGAGCACATGTGCTCCTTGGGGAAAAAAAGTTAGCGTCAAGCCCTGGAGATGGTCCGGTGCTATTCACTCTCTTCTCCATTATGCTGATCTCCTACTGCCGGTTTGGCCCTTCTCTTTATTTAATGACGCTGACTTTTGAAAGTCAATAAGTGTAAATGTGAAAGATAATCAAAATTAGCCACACTTATTCCATTGGTGTCTGAGTCTCACAACTGCACTTGCTCCGTATGAAATTATGTTCATCCCAGTGTCTACTTTTTAATGGCATATATCCACAATGCTCTGGTTTATAAAACACTGTGGAAATGAAAGGCGCAAGCTACAACCAACATCTCATAGGTTCCCAATAAAGGTTCTGTTATAGTCTTAACACTGTTTACGCACAAGACCTGAAAGAGGCGTTTGAAACTTCCCAGGCAGAAGTTGTGATCTAAAAAACAGATTTGATGGGAGATACTTTAAACCTATGCTTACGAACATTTTGGAGATGGGAAATTGGCTATGCAGATGGTGAAGGCCTGTTAGTAGAATCTATGGCAAATTTTGGACCTCTCAATCATCGTTATCAAAACCTTAAATGATGGATCTTCTGTAAGAAGGATGTTTCATCCCTCCAGTAGAGTTCCAGTGCAGTTGTTAATTGGTTAACGGCCAAAAATATTTTTTTTTATCTGTGACACATGTGTTTGCCAATCTTCTGTTTACTGCACTGCACACAACTTGGGTCTGGTGGGAGCTAGCTAGTGGCGCCATTGCTCATTCCACCATTTGGACTAGTAACACAGTTCCAAACCCAAAAGTGTTCATGTGAAAACATTGTACCCACTCTCTGGTCTACCCCGAGGTTGCTGTGGTGGTAAGCAGCTCAAACCGTCTTTAGCTTATAGAACTATGCTGTCGCTGTTAGCACTGTTAGCAGCCACAGCATGGCTAGTGGCTCTATATTTAACAATGCTAAAGGGTTTTGCAGCCAGAAATGACACCGCTTACTCATTGGGGCTACCTGTGAGAAGACAAGAGGGTGCCCACTGTGTTTCTGCACTAGCGGCAATTGCAAATGAGTGGCACTGCTAGCTAGCTCCCACTCGACCCTGGTGGTGCGCCGTAAAGAGCAGCCAAGGCTAGCTGGCTAGTGGAAACCAGAAGGTGGGCAGTGGGCACGATGTTTCTACATGTTGACTTTGCTAGTAGGCTGTCTGTCTGCAAGACCAACAGAAAATATGATAAAAGGCAACGTATTTACATCAAAAACATTAAAATGTCATCGTCTCTAAATGGATAGCACTTTGAAATGCAGTGCTGTAGGTCAGGGAGTCAGTGGAGCGCTGGATTAACAGGAAGGGTCTCTTGGCATTTCATGTCATTTTGAGTTACTTTAAGTTTAGTTAAATGGTTAATAACTGATTGATTTGTGTCTTGCTGTTGAAAGTAAAATTAACTGAAACTGACATCCCTATTCCAGAGACTTGTAGAATCAGTGCCAAGGCACATTAGAGCTGTTACAGCAGCACGTGGTGCATGAGGTGCCTAACATCTTAAACACTTAACGTTGGTTTTTCCTTTAATTTTAGACCCGTCTGTCATTCTCTCATTTGCAGACTGCAGCCTCTTATATCTTCTCATTTTCAGCTGTGATTGCTTACAGCAAGCAAAGCTGGCCCCAAAATGACCACTAGTAAGTTGCCAAGTCCTATGTGGTGCACTTTCCACCACAGATTCATTAAAATAAAGCTTTTAGATTTGCCAGAGAAAGGTAAGCATGAGACCAGTATTTCATCATAAGTGGGGTTTTCTTATCGTTTGTGAACTGACCCTGGAGAACCACTGCTTGGCTTTAGCTGGGGCCACAGATATCTCAGAGCTCCAATTGGATTAGAGACAGTGAACTATTGGAATTGAAATGGCTGAAATAGAGCGGCTATGAAATAGGTTGTATTTCTCAGAAGGCACCAGCCCACAGGGAGACGGAGTGTGCTGGCGGCGTGTTGAAGAGATCAGAGAGGGGGGATCCTCCTCTGCAGCTCCATTGTAGTCCAGGTAGCATAGATCAAACAGAGCAATCCCCACAGAGCTCCCCAGAAAGTGCTTACCAGGAGGCAATCTTAGGCAGCCCCCAAAAGAGAGGCATGGCATATGGCCTTTTGAAGATAGTGGCTTGAGATTAGAGCATATCCCAAATCTGAGAGCATTAAGAGGGGTTGAACTGCCAGTATGTTGGTGAGAGACAGAGTGACAGATAAGGGAAAGGCAAAATCTTAATGCAGCTGTTTCAAAGCACACGGCGGAAAATGTGTATAGACCTGTTTAGATATTGATCGGCACTGTCGTCAAGGATGGAGAGATGTTTTCAAGAAGTGACTGGAATTCGATAAAGATGATGCCGAAAAGTGGAACATCAAGCCTCCCTCCTTCAGCTCTCTGTGAAATTAGATACATTTCTTGACAGGAGTATGACTTGTTTTCCACTTTGTATGGACACTAATTTTCCATCCAGACTAATTTCCTGTTCTATTCTTGTATCTGCTCTGCCCTATTCAATTGGAGAGAATAAAAAAACAATCCAATATACTGTATAATAGCCTAATTTATGACAAACTGTAGTAGCAGTGTGTGTGTGTGTGTGTGTGTGTGTGTGTGTGTGGGTTCTCCCTCCCTGTCTCATCGAGCACAGTTTCTGACAGCTGTTCCCTGCAGCAGCCCGGAGAGTCAGCCACCACTGTGATGGCATTTTATCTTCCAAACATCTGAGTAATATAAAAACTGCGTCACTGTACGCTAAGGGGGGTGATATAAAAAGGCACCTCACTTGACCGAGACTTATTACCACTCTATTTGTGAAGCGATGTCTTGGCGATATTTCGTCTGATAAGATGGCAATTTCAATAAGAGGCTTCAGTGGCTTTTGGCCCCTGTGGGCTTTGGCTTGAGTTGGAGGGATATATTTCACAGGGGAGAGAGCTTGATGAAATGAGGGGCGAGCATTTGCAAAAGTGAGATAAAACTGCCTGTTTTTTTTTTTCCTAGACATTTTGCCAGGGAGTCATAAGAAGTTTGCTCTGTTGATTGGGAGAGAGAGGCACCATGTAGAAATGGAGCAGTCTGTGGTTGGTGTCCCATCCATTTTCCACTCTGATGAAGATGGTATAGAGGAAGCTATTGGTGGTGGTGGTGTGTGGTGGTGGGGGGGTCTGGGGATGTGCCAAGCCCAAAATTAAGATGACAGCAATGACGAGGCTCGATGCCGAACAGATCTATCCCACTGATGCAAGGCGCAAGCTTAACAACCCATGTAGGCTCTATCTCTGCGTGATGTGTGTGCGCATGTGTCTCGGGTATGTGCATGCATGTGTGTGTTTGATGTAGCGTGCAATATGTGCGCCTGTTGACAAGATCATGGAGACTCAGTGTCAAACTAGACAGCTGATTGCAGGCTGGAGTAAACACCTGGCATCACGCTTGTCTACAGCTGAGGTGAATCATTGCACATGCACGTCAACCGAAATGTCAGAATGAAGGCATAGAAGACAATGTCTGTGAAGCAAACGGGGGTGGGAATCACAGCGTGAGGAAGATGTTTCATTGGCCGTTTGATGTGTTTGCTTAAATCCAAAAGTTGCTGTTTTATTCTCTAAATCAGTGGTGGTAAACCTTTTTTGTCAGGCGGACCCCCACAGCCCTGTCAGATGAACCCTTTCATCATTGCTGCCATGTATATCAAACAGTTATGATTACTTTAAGCAACTATTTTCACTGTATCCATGACTTGTAGCTGTCTCTTTGAACCATTTATCCATTACTCAGATTTCAGCTTCTCGCTCTCAACAAGTGACATTCAGGTTTTACAGCCAGTGTTGGGGTAACTTAGACTACTTAGATTACCTTTATGTTGTATCAAATGAAGCTGGACATAAACTGATTTCTTTTAGAAATGTTGTTGAATTCCAACTCCCACTGTACAAGTTAATTGTCTGTGTTGTGAAGCCAAAACTCATGATTTATGTGCTCACACCATACACTCCGATTGTCAAGCCACAACCTGAGTGCTCACACTGAGCATGTAAGATCGACAATAAACCAGTCAGTCAGCCCCTGTGTACCATTCTGGCTATTGTCAGTTGTCAAGAAAGATTAGTTTGAAAGCTCTGGAGCCGTGGGCAGGTAAAAATTTGTTTGATTGCAGAGGTATGGTTCGTAAATGTAGAAACAGAGGTCCCAAAAGAGCTTAAATGTCCTTTTTTCTGCACATAGGGGTCAGACCACACTCACTCACACTCACACACTAGCAAATTAGCAGCACAAACAAACTAGCTGGTAGGGCTGTAAACTTCTGGCTGGTTGGTTGATTATTTGGTTATTATGTACTTGTCCGACCACACTGTCATTTTACCCAAGGTTTTACATTTTTCAACTCTCTCACAAAAACAGATGAATAATCATAGAAGGCGTTCAGTGTTAGATATATCACTATGGATTAATTTGACCAAGTCTCCAAAAAGACATTGCAGTTCGAGACTGTATTATAAAGCTTCTGACATTATTTCATCAGAGATCACATTTATTTTTTTATTCCATTCCACTTGCCTGAATGCAGAGTTACCTCTTCCTTGGCAAGAGTAAATGTCGAGGTTTGTGATAGGAAAAAAAAACGCTTTGGTAGACACAGTGCTATCAGGAGGTGTGCACTCAGCACATTGTGGCGATTTAGTTAATCTAGTGATAACCCATGCAGATTGTTTTTTACCCATTGGCCAATCGATTAGTTGCAGAGTAGAATTTAAGTCAACCGAAATTTTCTTTGGTTGATTACAGCCCTGCTAGCTGGGTATACAGTATGATTAATTTAGTGAGCAAAGAAGGCACTGACCATGGGGAATCAACTCCTGGCTCTGCTTCAACTGTCAGTCTGACAACGGCTGACCAAAATTTGGGAAATTTATCTAGACATCCAGGAGCAGTTGATCGGGCTGTGATCAGTCTTTGCTACCCTCTGTATGTTGCACAGCAAATGACTCCCGATGATGCTGAAATTCGGTCATATTGAGTTCATAATGAGTCCTGCAGCGCAAAAATCAGATGAGAGATGGGGTAAAATCTTGCAGTGTATACCCAGCTTAATGTACCACCTTAGTTTTGCTGTTCAAATGATCAGCTATTAATTTACATTTACAAATAAGCACTCTGTTACCTCTAAAATGTTACTGAATTTCCCTGTTTCTGTTATGTTTGTTGAAACCTAATGAACTGTACCGTAAATGAGCCGGCGCTTTATTGTTTTCATAAAGGCTCGGTAGGCTGTGCCTATATACCTCTGCCAAGTACGCTGTAAGATAGTTGGCAGAACAAACAAGTGAGAGCCACTGCTCTGTGGGCAGCAGGGAAAAGAGAGAGAAACAGCGGGCAGAGAGACAGTATAATTTTATATCTAACTTGGTGAATAAAAGGTTTATTCTATCAAACTAGTTTTGGTGATTGTTGAAATGGTAGAAAGAGTTTTATTTTGTTTGTGTTAAGTATGAATGTAGTGTGCTTTATGGTAAGTTAACAAGACAATGAAGCTCATTGTTGTTCGGTGAAAGAGAAACTTGGTTTCAGGAAGTGTATAGTTGTATTTTTCTGTTTAATAAGGAAAATAGGTATTTTTTAAAGTTTGTTTATTTATTTATTTATTTATTAACTTACTACTTACCACTTACCCCAAAGCATGTGCAGACGTACCCTCTGCAGCACAGACACCCCTGGTTATGAATCACTGCTGGAAAGAATGTGCTGTGAAAAACATGATATATAATAGAAAAGGAGTCGTGATAATTTCTTGTCTGTAGCTTTAGAATTCAGAAAAGGATCATAACTTGCTCTTTGCTGAACCTTCATTACTTATTCTTAAACTTTTCAGTCTGCACCGTTTTACTTAGAATCAAATAATTGACATTCTCCAAGTTCCCTTTCAATTTGGGTGAATTTTAAGGGTAAAGTCACGCTGAAAATGGAACTGTATTCGTAAATTAACCTGAAAGTTTTTCCATTTTTCATTTGGAAAGTAATTTTGTGTCCTTTCCGAAACGATTTGACTGAGAGATTAGAACAAAGTGAAAGCCAGGTTCACACGCTGACCTCCCGCTTGCTGCCTCGAGGACAGAAGATCTTAAGTTCTTCTGGTTCTGGTCTTCCTTGGTTATACACGGTCTCATCTCTGCACTAATGGAGATTAATTATGTGAAGATAACAATAGGAGAAGAGTTATTAGGGAAAATTGCCTCCCCCACTCTAATAAGACGGCTATTTTTTTGGTGATAAGGAAAAGAGCCACTTATTATCTTCACTGGGAGCAAAGATTGGTCTCAAGTATATGCTGAAAGCGGATGTGGATCTCTCCTAATCACAAGCCTTCCCCTGACTGTGAGCTACTAGCGCTGTCCTTAAAATAACTATGGTCAGTAGTTCTGCCCTAAGTGGAATAAGGAAACATGGTGTTTAGTAGGACTGCTAATTAAAAGCTTGTCTCCAGCCTGTTTTCCACAGTGTGCTCTCAGTGCATAACACAATGCAAGACATCCTCACTGAAAATGTAGTAAAGAGCATTATTTTGTGTGAAGGAGAGGAGTGTAAGGTGGTAGGATCAGGTGATGCCAGTGGGAAAGGAAGTGGGTTAGAGCTGTGGGTTCAGTAATTGCTGCAAATAATTCAGTGAATGTTTATCTGTTTGTGTTATGGCTATAGTTGTTTGATGTCTTTGGGGGCAAGTCTGAATCTCAGGTCCTTGAAGGCAAATCCTTAGATCATGCCAAAAGTCGTTCTAGGACAACTGCAAGTGAATTGCTATTAAAGGTTTTTCAGCTAGAAAACCTGCATGGTCATGACTCGTGAGATATGAGCAGATACAGACAATAAATACAGTTGATATATCGTCATTTGTATGCATAATATATAATCTTGTTAATAGTGATTTTTAGCAATGCGAGCAGTATGTCATTAGGGACGGCAAAGATCTGATAGTTGGTCGGTCAACCTCTTGGATCCAGAGTGATATGTCACAACAGCCACTGGATGGATTGCTGTGACATTCGTTGTCCCCAGAATGTGAAGCCTACGGACTCTAGTGATCCTTTGACTTTTATTCCATCACCACCATCAGGTGGTTAACGTTTTTGTTTTTTAGAAAAATGTCTCAACATCTACAACATGGATTCTTCAAATTTAAAGTTGAAAGGCCCAGACACAGCAGATGGACTTCAGAGGACTAGCGCAAATGAAAGCCCTCTGCTGTGTCGCCTGACTTTGCTGTGTCTCAGCCAAAAAAGTTGCGCATCAACTCACCGTAAAGACCAGTGGTCAACCAGTGCATACGTTCTGTGTCTGTGTGAGAGAAAATAACTCTATATACTAGCAGATGGCCGTCATCTGTAATCCTGATTCAAACACTGGAAGACCGTCTTGATGCCAGACCTTCTTGAAAAGGTGATCTCGGCCCGGTTACAAATAACTCTGGTGCAGTTTGTTTGTGGTGAGAACGTGTTGCGACCTGGATCTGAACCAACTGCAGTCACATGACACATTATTTGGGTTAAACATGAGCATGTTACAGTCCCGGAGGATTATTAATGTGCACCTCCTCCTGTACTACCTTAATATGCACATTCAGCACGATGAGCAGCGCTAAAATCAACCTGCGTAGTTGTCCCTCCATTGTGACATTAGAAAGTGTCACATTTATCTTGCAAGTGTACTCTTCTTCAAGGTTTTGTTTGCTTCCTGGATTTTTCCCACATGGAAATTCTGACCAGTCAAGAGCAGCTTTCTCACACAAGGCATTTGATCTGGTCCGCTTGTAAATGCTGCCGTGAGAACACGAACCAACTCTAGGCAATAATGCAACTTTAGAACAAAAATAGTCCCTGATTCAGACCAAAGCAAGACAACTCTAGGTCTGAAAGCAGCCTCAGTCAAACTTGCCTTGTGGTTGACCCCTCTGGTCTGAGTCAAGTCTCATTTCTGTAGCACTGATCATGGCAGAACTGTTATTTATCTATTGAGTCATATAACAGAGAACCAAGCTGAAAGACAGTCATGCTGCTGCCACAGAGAAAAGAGGTCAGGCAGAATTCAACACTGGGGAGACGGAGGGCACAGTCATGGGATGCTGCAAGTGTTTTAGGTCAGACTCCAAATCAGGGCTGTTTGCTTGCAAATCCTGCAAACACAAGAAGAAGCCACTGTGACACTTTGGAGAGTTAATTACTCCCTGGTCCTTAAACAGTAGCTATAATAGTGGGGGTAAGGTTTACTTGGCTTAACAGCAATTATTTGCTAAAACAAGAGTAGTGAAATGCTTGGTTTCTTAAATGAAGGCTTTTCCATGGAAAAATTAATAAGAAAGTTATGGATGGTGGTTTCCTGGAACTTAAGGGATTTCAGAGTCGCCTGACAAGTTTCAAACCAGCACACTTCTTAAAAAAATAATGCTGATTTCAGGGGAGCACACATTTGGAGCTTGTCTAATTGCCTTGCTTTCACTGTTGCAAATGGACAACAAGAGCATATAATAAAGTCCAATTTACATGACCTGCATTAATAACTTTAGGATCTGACCAGCTGCTGCACACCAATGCTGAATTTAAATCTCACACACAGCTTTTTTCCCCCATCTTACCTTGGGTACACCCTGTATTCTCTCCCCATACTTTCAGGCAGCAGGGGAATTTTCAAGTTATGCACCTGTATAATTAAAAATAAAAGAAAGTAAAAACAGGAAGAAGTCAAGTGGAGCGAAAACTTGCGATGTAAGTGAGGAGAAGGTCATGGCTGAGGGCGGGCAGCGCCTCAGAGGAGATTGGGAGTTCAGAGACAATGAAAATAAACCCAATAGATCTTATCGCCTATGCATTGTCTTGTCTTCCATTGTGATAGGGCAAAATCACGTCAGGGATAAACACAGTATGAATTTTTAAGAGGCACCTCTCCTTATTTCTATTCCGTCTTATTTTGCCTCTGCTCGAAATGACCTCCAGTAATCTTCAGAGGTGAATATCGCCATTTCCCCCCAAAACCTGTATATGAAAGGAGATTGTGAGACCTACCAGGGGAGTTGAAGCACAGGTGTTGAATATTACAGTATGTGTATTTCATTAGCGTTTGGCAGTTTGAATGATGTGGCAGGAAATATTAAAAGCAGTGTGGGTCTGCATGCCTTGATCTGAATAGTAAAGGCCACCTTAGCTGTGAACAGAATGCAACAAAGGAGCGCAGACATAACAGATTGTGAAAGTGATCAATGAATATTTGATCAGTGGCGGATCCCATCCTATGAGGGAATTTCAGCTGAAATCAGCGGTTTCCTTCAAGCACACAAAAGATGAAGAAACAGCATTTGTATCTGGCACAAACACATGCACGATGTATGAAAGTGTATCATGTATAGACTGTATGTATAATGAATCTAATATATGCAGGAGAAGGCTGTCCTGGGAGAACATGCGGCACACATTTCCATCGTGTATATGAGAGCAAGAAACTTGCCTCAGATGTGTGTGAAAGATCATAGTAGGCTGTGTAGAAATACACGAAGGGGGCTCGGACCGGGCTCTATAATGTATTCATGAAACGACTATTGATCTGCATTTAGCTCACACACTGATCATCTGTGCTGTGTGCGAGGGAGATGTCTTCTCCTTTCATTCAACCTCGAGTTGTGTGATATTGTAAATTCATACTGTGTTTTGTGTCTAAATTGAGGAAAATGAGCATTGGCAGAAAGAATCACACCAATTAGGACAAATATTTACAGCAATCATACGCATGTCTGTCAGGGATTGATTTGCTGGTTGTTGCTGACAACCATCAGTGTCTGCATTCACAGCATTAAGAAAACATAAACATGGGGAGCATTGTGGTCAAACACATCTCTGAGCAGACATTAAAGGTTTCTGTCACTTTATAGCGTCATGTAAGAACTCAAATAAATCATCCCTGAGATGAGAGTTGGAATTTTGCAACCAGGGTACAGGTCTGCAACCTGGTCTGAGCTTGACGCGACCTGACTGGTTTGACAGTTTTGATTTATTAAGCAATTACTCACCCATTTATCGTTATGATGGTTTGGGGGTGTGCTTTATCAGTGAGGAGCGGGGTAAAGATTTTTAGGTGTGTGCAGTGATTGACTAACGTTTCTTTGAGATACATTACTTTGAGTCTTAATATGAGAGGCTGAGAGAAAGACAAAGAAAAAGAGAGACTCCAAAGGGATGAGAAAGAAGGAAAAACATACAAATCTTTGTATACACATATGTAAAAAGACACACTAAAAACTGTAACTGGCAGACTACACAATATTTTTGTAACATTAGTATAATGGAAAATTCAGTAGTATGTTCATAATAAAACACTGACTGTTAAAATAATGTTCACATTTTTCACAAAACCTCATGAGGTTACAGGAGCTAACTCAAAATAAAATGATTTTGTACAAATAAAATCTAGGGTTACAAATTATCACCAGCCACCAGCCAAATGCTGCTAAAATATGCAAGCGGCTGCTACATTTGATGACCTCACCAGCTAAGAAAACAACTGATCTATTGAGTGGCTGGTAAATTTTGGAATTGTAGTGTATCCCACTTCATTGAACACGGTTTACGTTCCCCCCCCCAAAAAAAAACAGGCGCTACAGATCTATATTTGCTCAATTGAACTATTTATACATGAGAGGAGAAACAGAGAAAATATTATTCTATACTGTGTATGTATGCCTATTATGGAGAGTCATATATTTATTATCCATCGAAAGCGATGTATTTATATATGTCTTTATTTGTACAAAACTATTTATCAATCAGTGTCTATTTATGGAATGTTTTAAGAAAGTAAAGATGTGTTCACAGCAGCTATAGCTGTATTATAACTCCCACTCATGAGAAGTTGCTAACAAGGGGGCGTGATAAAGCGGGGTTGGACCCCTTTTGTCTTCAGAGCTGCCTTAATTCTTTGTGGCACAGATTCAACAAGGTGCTGGAAACATTCCTCAGAGATTTTGCTCCATATTGACATGATGACATCACACAGTTGCTGCAGATTTGTCGGCTGCACGTCCATGATGAGAATCTCCCGTTCCACCACATCCCAAAGGTGCTCTATTGGACTGAGATCTGGTGACTGTGGAGGCCATTGGAGTACAGTGAACTCATTGTCATGTTCAAGAAACCAGTTTGAGATGATTTGAGCTTTGTGACATGGTGCGTTATCCTGCTGGAAGTAGCCATCAGAAGATGGGTACACTGTGGTCATAAAGGGATGGACACGGTCAGCAACAATACTCAGGTAGGCTGTGGGGTTTAAACCATGCTCAGTTGGTACTAAGAGAATATCCCCCACACCATTACACCACCAGCAGCAGCCTGAACCGTTGATACAAGGCAGGATGGATCCATGCTTTCATGTTGTTTACACCAAATTCTGACCCTACCATCTGAATGTGGCAGCAGAAATCCAGACTCATCAGACCAGGCAACGTTTTTCCAATCTTCTATTGTCCAGTTTTGGTGAGCCTGTGTGAACTGTAGCCTCAGTTTCCTGTTGTTAGCTGACAGGAGTGGCACCTGGTGTGGTCTTCTGCTGCTGTAGCCCATCTGCTTCAAGGTTGGACGTGTTGTTGGTTCAGAGATGGTCTTCTGTTGCAGTTTCTCCAGTCTTCCTTGTTGAAGCAGACAGACTTTGGGGTTTCGTGATACACTTTTCACAAGTCCAAACAGAATAGATAAAATAGTGGTTCTCCAATTAGTCTTAGGGTCAAAGGAAAACTTGAGTTTAGTGTCTTTTTTATCTGCAGTCAGGGAACACATCCTGATTTTCAGTCTGGTCACAGAGTACAGGAACAGAATAGAGGGGCACATGGGGAGATCAGTTTATCTTTTAAAGCATATTCTCAGGCCCTGCCTCTGTGTGTCAATTGCTCTTCCTGCCTCACCTCCTAAAACCCAACAGGGGACAAATCAGTGAGTAAGTGCACAAACTAAAATAGGTATTCAATACAAGACAGTGGACACTAATTAAAATGACAGTTTGTCTCTGTATTGGCTTGCTGTCTTCAGGTGTAGCACTGAAGAGATGACCTCTCCTCACAGAGTGGAAATGTAATTTCATGGCCTGTTAGACACTGAACTCCAGGAGTAAACAGAGAGGTGTTAGCACTCACATCTGACGGGGGCACGCTCAGACCACAACAGCACTCAGGGTGGCGGCCATACTAGTCCTTCATGGCGAATCCCCTCTGGCTCGATGGCTTTCCGTCCCAGCTTGGAGAGTGTAAACACTGACAGAGTGGACTGAACTTCTCCTGAACAAGCACTCTTACAGTAATTATACTCATGGAGATTTGGAGCATGTGCAAGTAGTGCTGTGTGTGTGTGTGTGTGTGTGTGTGTGTGTGTGTGTGTGTGTGTGTGTGTGTGTGTGTGTGTGTGTGTGTTCATTGGGTGGGATGGGTGAGGGGTTGCAGAAGTCTGGGATTAAGAGAGGAGGAACTTGAGGCCCTTGAAGACTAAATTTATTCAAGCAATTAATGAAAATGCTTTATGCAACACTGAATAAATGTAGAAACCAATATATTTTTCTGCAGCTGAAGAAGCAACCAGCATTAAAAAAAGTTAAGGGATGAAAAACACCTCGAATTTCTTTTGTGATTTAGACTTTTGTTCTTTAAAACGTCATTGACACTAAAAACAAAGACTAAAAAATAGAAACCCAGTTGGATATAAGATAACGGTTGAGTATTTTGTCATAAGAACTACAGCACTACAGTAAGTTTACTCAAGCTGCTGCAGTGTACAGCACGTCATTCTCAGTCCCCCTCCATTTATTATGTATAGATATACCAGAGATACACACCAATGCATACTCAATGGATTTAAAGATGGGGGTACCACCTGAGGATCCGCCGGCCTTGTAAAAAATTCAGTGAGGCTGTGAAAGTATAAGCAAAGGGGGAAATTCAGAGCCTATAATGAGTCTCTGAAGACATCAAAAGTGAGAGAAAACACATAAAACAATTGATTCAGGTTTCATCCTGCAGGCTTTCCATCACAATTGGCAAATTAATCATCTAGTAGGTTGCACAGCCCTCATCTCTCAAATGATGGACTATGTTACCATCCTGAGATAAAGAGATTTAATAATTCACAGCGTGACCTTTGTTGAACCTTTTACTTATTCTCTCAGGAAAGGCCTTCTTTCATTCCATCTATTCACTCCGACAGAGTTCAAGACAATATCTGTCTGAGCAAAAAGACAAGCCCGTCACAATCAAATAGGTCTGGAAAATAAACTCAAATGTGACGCACTATCTACCGAACTCTGATGGGAAAATCATACAGATATGGATTATTGCATTGATTCCTATTGTTTTCTTTTAAATGGAAAACAAGGAAGGAAGATTAAAATTGATTTAATAAAAAGATAAAAATAAATAAATAAGCCACTGCTCCTCCAAACTTTCTTCAACTGTACCTCTGCTACTTAAAAATGAAAGGAGGAACGCAGACATGTTGTATGCACATGTTCCCCTGTGTTGTTTTTGACGAATAATTCAACAAGCTGAGCACACTGGAGAAAATAAGACAAGAATAATATATCAGGTTGAGGGCAGGCAGGTAGTCTCCTTTTGTTTTATAGAGACTGGACAAAATAACATTAAGACTGCACAATGACATTATGGTTAGTTACAAGTCCTCCCAGTCAAACATCCCACAAAAGTTTGGGTCACTTGATGAAACAAATGATGCTAGTTTTTTGTGAGAGGACAGTCTCTCATGCACTAAAGCAGTGGTGCTTTAGTGCATGAGCTTTATCAAACGCTGCCTGAAGATTGCGTCCACTGACACATGAAGACATTAAGACACTTGCTTGTTTAAAGTTGTCGGTGTTGAATTACATTTTGTAAAATGTGTCCCATAGGTTGTTACATTTGCCCCTGCACATGGGCGCAGATTTAACATTTGACTTGTTGTGTTTCAGTCTAACAGACCAAAACATGTGTTTGCAGGTTTTTTTTAAATGCCTGAAAAGCCTTTAAAAATAGGCCATAGAATGCTACTACTTTCCCACTGCAAGTTTTTTTGACATCATGGACAGGCTGGAAAACAGGTTAGTAAACAGGTTAGTAAACTGTAGAAAGCAGCATGGGGGCCAGTGAAATTTTTACGGTGGTTACTTCTTTTTTTATGTCTCTTACTTATTCAGTCTCTCAAACTTGGTGCCGACTAAAATATGAACAATTTTTCAACGATGCTTGGACAGACAACAAACAGATGGCATTTTGTGGTGGTGCGTCATTGCATCGCGCCAACAAAGGGTCTAAAAATAGCACGTCTACCTGGATGCTGTATTTCCATCACTGCTGATTGGAGCTGAGACCGGTTGCAGTCTTAGCTAAATGGTAAACAACAAACATGGCAGCACACCGGTAAGGTGAGACAATACGTTTACATGTCGTTTTCTATATGTTCTCTGACATTTATCCTAACGGTATGAGGCGGTCTTTGTGGAAAAAAAAGCTTGTTTAGTGGGCTAACTTTTCACTTGAAAGGATGCCCGTTCAATTAAGTTTTAACAGGTCTGACGCTACGGCTGTATCTAGGCTAACGGCTAACATGCTAACTATTATTTCTATGTCACTAGTGACTTGAAACAAACTGATTGGCTTTTGTATTTAATAGGAAAGGTTACAGATGTTTGTGGGTGTCATTGGGTTTTTAGTTCAGTGGGAAAGAAGCTTAACATTGTTTTTAAAAACAACTGATGGCTGTTACAAATAGAACACAGTACATGGTACCTAAATAAAAATTGTATCCTGATAGTTGAAGAGGTTTTTGAGTTATGACATCAAATCCAAAAATTGTTACCCTGGTGTCCACTAATCAAACCTGTGTTTACAGCCACAGGGGCAAAAAACTACTTAAATTCTCGAGAGATGTAGATGGGAAAGAGCTGGTATACATATAAATGCTATGCTGATCCTTTGGGCACAATACAGGACAAAACAAAGCTAAGTGGAAACTAGAGGTGTGCCATATCAACTTGTTCATGATAATACCGGTATAATTTTTAATATCATATGAGAAATTCCTATTGTGATACTATTGATGTCATACTTTTACTCACGGCAACATCAAGCATGGCTGAAAGCGAAAGTATTAGTGACTCCGTGGTGGTTCCAAAAAGAGGAGCAACTTCAGTAGTGTGGAATTAACTGTGGCATCCTGAATGTTTTATGAACAGCCCTGGACTTCAAAGATTTCTTTTAGTGACTTACCACTCAGAGGGAACTCATTCAGTGGCTCCTCTGGCAGCAGCACAGCGTCTCTCCCTCTCCTCTCTCGATGAGTCGGTGTGGTCAAGCGATTTGTCATAAACCTTTGGTAATGTAAACCTATGTGACGCTCATGGCTCGACAAAAAACTCCATATATGTGAATGTGCGATTGATCGGAGCAGCCTGATCTTTGGGTATTCGATTTATAATCCTTGCTTATCCCAAACTCTGACTGCTTAAAGTAGAGATAGTGGGTTTATTGTGCATGGGGAGAGTTTTATAGCAGCTGTTAAATGCATTCATGGTAAACACAGCTCTTATTTGTCATATCACTGCAGGAATATTATACCTACAGAAACACTCAAAATGATAATATTGCCCAGAGTGGAATTTTCCGGCTTGTTATGCCAAAGCAATATAGAAGTTAACTTTATTATAAAATGACAGTGTTAGCATACTTTATGCTCTGCTCAGTTGCATGGATAATCAATTTCAAATTGTCAGAATGTCTTAAAACCCAAGTTAGGACGTAAACACAGCTTTTATAGGAGTGACACAGGGCGACCACAACTCAGTTATCGATTAGTCCTTTAAATGACAATACATCTCCAGTGTGTATCACTGCCTGTAAAAAGCCATTATGGAGGTACTTGGCTGTCACTGGCACCACCTAATGCACCACTGTTCCAGCCCACAAATGTTTAAAAGGTTACTTTTATGACCTAAAGATCAATCCTGGCATGGTTACTGGTCCGTTACCAGCCGTCTACAAAGCCTATAAAAAATGTGAGCAGCGAACATGTAATATAGCATCACGCCAGTGTTGTTGAGTGGCGTCCTCCCAGTATGCCATCCAGTCTTCCCATGATTTCCAATGCAGAGAGTGAAAATGGAAATGTGAAATTCTAAGTACCTTCTTCTGTTTTTGGCTGTGACTTCAGTGCATAAAATATTTAACTGGCATGAGTCTTTGTTAAGTGAAAGCTACAAACCATCAAGTTTGTTATTTTACTTTTAATTTCCCTCTCTAACTGATATCTGCAGGACTTTTTCCCCAGATATGCTACATTAAAAAAACACTCCACACTTGCAAAAACAATGTTTTGTATTTGCCGGGGTCAACAGCTGTAAAATATTAATTTGCCTATAATAACAACAACAGCAATGTGTGCAGCTCATTTTCACGACTCTTAAAATTCATGACAAAGGAGACTGTGAAATAGTACAATGTAAAACACACGACTGTGTCCATTTTAATGGATAACAAATCCTGAAATAATTCACTTCTGGCATTTCTATTACCAAGAATAGCATATTCCTGTTTTATGAGTCTCTCTAATGCAAGTTAGACTTCTTTGAGCCGCTCTTATTACACAGACAGAGACACTTTGTACTGATAAGACTATGCATCCTGCTTCAGAGGTATTTATTCTACAATTGAAGCTCATTTTGTATGAAAGGTTCAACAGAAGTCCCCACATTCCTATAATAATGAGAAGAATAAGGATTTCTAATTGTATTTCTTGAGTCATCGTTATCTGATGTGCTACTTTGGAAGCCAGGCAGCTATTTTCATAAGTAGTGAGTTAATTCTCTAATACCACATCATTAATAGAGCGAGGTGTTTTAAAGGAGTAGTTGAACATTTGGTTTGTTTTCTTTTAGGGAGTGACACAAGGAGATCAATATTAAGTTCATGTCTGCTTGAGTGTCTGTGCTTATCACTGTCCAAAGGGAAACTGTGTGCCTACCAATCCCTCTAAAGCTTCCTCATTTACTCCATATATTTTTAACTTGGAAACAAAAAAGGAGAAATGTCAATTTGTGGTTTTAGAGGGTTTAGAGGTTACATGCTGAAAGTGATACTTGGTGAAAAACAGCTGGGCACAGTCACCTTGCACAGCTTCTTAGAGTCTTGTCACAACAGTAAGGTTTCCCTATTCATTCTCATTGTTCTGCTCCAGCGACCAAATAACCCTATCACTGTCCCTAAATTTCTAAAGGGTAAGTTCCTCTTACCTGTAGTGCTATTTATCACTCTAGATGGTACAGTTGCTGAGTATTGGAGATATCGGCCGTAGAGATGTCTGCCTTCTCTCCAGTATAATGGAACTAGATGGCACTCAGCTTGTGGTGCTCAAAGTGCCAAAAAAATACATTTCCAAAACTCAACAGCAATGCCTCTTTACAGAAATCATAACCCATTTACTCAAGATAATCCACAGACCTTGTTTTGTCACAAGCACGAGCCTCTCATTCATGATTAAAATTTAAAGAGGCTGTTATTATCGTAGAGGTCGCACTAGGTCATTTTATACAATGATGTATGTTAAAAAAAATGGTCTCACCACAATGAAATGGCTACTATGGGGTCGAACATCTTAACACATGAATAAAATTGAGCCCGGTTTATGCAATTCTAAAACTGTTTTGGAACCGTAGTTCGCAGAAATGTTTTAATACAATAGGCAAAAATAACACTTTTACTGTATGCTAAAATACTGCATGGTTTTTGCCCAAAAACTGCATGGTACTAGCACAAAGTGGGCATCTCTGTAAAGGGGAAACTTGTGGGTACCCCTAGAACCCATTTTTATTCAGGCATTTTAAGGGGAGAGGCCAAGGGATCCTTGTAAAACTGGCCATGTCAGTTTTTACCTGTCAAAATTTAACCTAACTTTGAGGCGTCATTTAACCTCGTTCCTGACAAGCTAGCATTACACGGTTTCCTTCGGACTTTCAGTGTCATAATAAGGTAAGGTAGTCATTAATAGAGATGCGTTTGATAAGCTGTCTAAGCGATTAAACGTCCGCCCCCTCACTAGTCGCTACCAGAAGTATTAGTCGGTTAAACCAGTAAGTGTTTCATTTATGTACAAGACCCCGTAATGTCATGGAGTCACCTACCACTAGTGGGTGCTACAGAGCCGCCAGACAGCAGTCCGACTCCCTGCGGTAATGCTCGAGTAGACTGGAGTTTAAAACAGCCCGGTGGGAAATTGGAGAGATGTCCTCTCACAAAACCAGCGCGGTTTGGCAGTGCTTTGATGTAGAAAAGGCTTCAGGAAGTTAATGCAATATGTTGAACCTGAATGCTGATGTTCACGTTCATACCGCATGGCGCAAAGTGTCTCATACTTCAGCTGCATTTGAAATCTGACAAGACTTCAAAGGGCTCTTAATGCACACAGTATTTTTTTGGGACAATGTTTCAAATACTTAACAATAAATTGTGCTGAATTTAGATCAGTCGACTAGTCTTAATTAAAAAATTTTGTTAAGTCGATAGAACAACAAAACAGACTGTACAATACATAACACACAGTATCCAGTATCTCACACTGTCAGGCGTAAATCATGGACAGTTAGTGGTCACTGCCGGTTAAGATAAGTGATAGCAGATGGGACAGTGGACTGTAATTTGTAATCTGACGATCTGTAAGTGCTGTATTTAGGGAGGCAAAACCTCCGCCCTGTTGGAAGCATCTGATCGGGATGTTGAGAGTCTGAGACAATAGACTGAGCTCTAGAGGCGACCCTGTAACACCAGTGATTTTACAGCACAACTTTACCACATATGCTACCAGTATCTTCACTTGAGCTTTTAAAGTCAGCCCGCTGCAGCCTCCAAAAGACAGTAATGTTGGCTGGGAGCGAGGAGTGGAAATGGGTTTTGAAGGCGTTGAAGAGCCAGGCTGAACACATCCTGGCTCTTACACAGACACGAAATAGTTTATTTCCCAAAATGCATTTACTTTTGAAGCTGCATTAAGTAATTCTCAGCACCTGACAAATTAAGTCTGTCTATTCTATTCGTCTTCCCCTGGTTTGGTCATTTTCTGTTTTTATTACATTTGAAAACCAGCAAATCAAAACAATAAGCTGAAAGTGTGTAAAAACAGCAAAGAGTTGCGGCTTGGGTGTTGACTCTCAGCGGAATCAGGTGCACTAGCAGCCCTTGTTTATTTTATGAGTTATTATTAACTACAACTCTTATCACCTGCACACAGAAGCAAAAAACCCTATAAACTCACAGAGAATGTAGATATTTAGCTTTTTAAACCACAAACTAAAAACGAACCCTTAAAAAAGTGGCTTTGGAAAGCATCTCCCGGCTCAACAGCACTGCTGCTCATGTAGCTGCTGCAGGTTCAGCTGCTATTTATATGTCACAGAGTAGAAAGCAGAGGATAATAGAGAGCACAGAGGCTTACTTCTCTTTTCAGCTTTCATATGTGTGCGTCCATCTCACCGTCCTCCTTCCCCTGGCTCACTGGTCCATTACCTCTCACTCTCTGCCTCGCGCTTCATATCGCTCCTCTGGCCACTCAGGCACCCACGACCCCATGTGTGGGAAGAGGTGGGAGAGATCAGGGAGCACAAAAGGACTGGCTGCTATTAATTTTGCCCAGGCAACCTTCACAATAATCCAACGAGACAGCCGTTTAATTGCGCTAACCCTGAGCCCGCGGCAAGCTTGCCTGTCCCAGCATTCTCCTTTCTCAGTGAATACCAAGGAGCCGTCTCACTTCGCCTTCATTAGAGAAGCAGAAAGAAAGTGTTGGAGGGAAGAGTCTGAATCTGAACAGTTGGATTTTTATTATTCTCCCCTCTCCATTCTTATTTTTCGTAGCATTGTTATCACAATCCTCTGTAGAAAAATAAAACGACATGTCAGGTAGGGTTATTGATGGCCATTCTGATGTAGGTTTATTTTTGAAAAGAAACTCTGGAGTATTGTTCACTTTCAGCAGAGAGTTTCAGTTTGCTGGAGGGAGACATTTTGGAACAAAGGCTGAGAATGAGTTGTTGTGTGTGCCCCAAAGATAGACTGTGTTGGAGCAGCAGAGGTCATGGAAAAGCGTGAGGGCTGCTGGGTCGAAATATCATCCCTGTAACCTTTCGTAGAGAAAATTAATTGCTACAAAAAAAGAAGGAAAATTGGAAATTATGAGCCAAAGATAGAGGCTGCCTTAATTCTACTCTCACAGTACATGACCAAATTACTAATGAAATCAACTCTATTTATTCTGAAAGTTTGGGCAGAAAGTAAAGGTCATACCACCAAGATTTCACTGCAATTTCAATTTATTCCAATAGAATCGAGTGAATAGTTAATTTGCAATTGAATTTTGACCTGTGAATTTGTACCAACCAATAGCTTTACCTTGCTAATCTTTGAGGGTACAGAGAGCCAGAGAGTCCAAAATAGAGGCTAGTTTATTAGCTGTGTTGCATCATTCACTTTTATTAAATCTCCTTTGTCTTTTTATTAACTGCTCCACAAAAGACAAGTTTTTAATAAGCAAGCTAAGCTAACCAAATAATGAGTTTGCTAACTGACCGTTTAGCAGGACAGCGTCATTTCACCATGGTGCAGCTTAATCCTCAGAACAAATATTTTGTATGTTTCTGTAAACCACGGATACGTTAAATTTGTATGTTATTATGAAGAGGATATGTTTTTCTGTTTATGGTTCAACAGTGCTGTGGTCAACACGTGGCTGTGTTTAGGCACAAAAAATACTTTGTAATGTTTAGGAAAAGGTCATGTTTTGGTGGCACTTCCCAGCAGGAAATACAACGATGTTTTGGAAAAAAACAACAACTGCTCTTCATGGTACTTATCAGGCAGGAAACGCAGCGATGTCTCGGTAAAAAAAGCCAGAGGGGTAACGATAAAAATAATTGTAATAACTGTAGCATCACATGACTATCAGTTATTAATATGTTTAACAACAGAGTCAAACCTTTTAAAAGCTTGGTGTTGGGTGTTAAAGGACAACTTCAGTATTCAGTACATACTCATTTACAATACCGAGCGGGGACACCTTCCACCTTTCTGCTGCAACACTGACTGACAGCTGACTCCACTCATTCACACTCACCGCTGCCCCAGGGCCGCTACCATATGCTATTTACAGAGATAGCACTGGCGATCTGAACCGGTCAGTGGCGAAAAAAAGCACTTTTATACAGGATGCATTTGCCCCCATTACCGTTTTAGCTCATTTCGTGGCTCAATACTGAACCAATTTTAGAACGAGTGGTACCCATGAATCATATGCACACATACACATGGGGAAATAGAGCCCAGGTTGAAAAATACCGAAGTTGTCCTTTAACTTGTGCTGACACTCTGGAGATGATCCTTCAGTGCTGTGTCTAACCTGCCGAGATCAGACCCTCTGCGCAGTCCTGTTGTCTTCCTCTGGACCTGTAAAAGACATCCACACAGTGCCATGTTTTGCCCTCCTGACAGCATACTGCGGTTGTTGTCCTTCTCTGTGTTTATTGTCAACTTGCAAACCAATTTTAAAGGTACATCCCTAATTGATGTGATTCTTGAAAGGAAATGTATGAACATATTGTATCAGTGCACACTGCAACACTGTCATCTAGCAACTAGGCTGTATGGTAAGCAGGACATGTTGAGGGAAATGTGAGGGGCCAGTAAACAGAAGAGCCGAGAGAAAATAGAGAGAATATCCAGGGGCAGTTGTGACTAACTTGGGTTCGCCCGGCCTGCTAACATGTTAGAAGTTAGCTTGCCAGCTACAGCAAATAACCAAGTAGCTCGACAGTGCAGTCACCATGTCACCAAGCTTCTAATTCAAATATTTCCCAAAGACTCGGTGTGACCAGGTCTTTGGAGAGAACTTTACTTTGTGGATGCAGTGTGGCAGGTCAGCTTGTGTCATCATGAGAGATTACAAAATTGTGACGAGGTGTTGCTGTCAAAAGAAGCTGTGATTTAGTTGGCAAAAAGGAGGTAATCCAGTTAGAGCCCTTGACACGCAACTCTCTTCCCATTTTCATATAAATAGTCTAAAAGGTGGTAAACCTTGCATCGGGTGAATCAGTCCATTTAAGAACTCTGCAGAACATCCCCCTGCAGGTGAAAATTTCTTGACAAGTGGTCCTCCACCTTGTCAGTCTTTCCTCACATCCTCTCTATCTGCTATTTTGCTGGCCCCTCTCTCAATAGCTATCCCTTCAGTGCAGGTAATTACAGCGCAGCGGCACCACGGTCAGTAAGAGGCGAGGCCGACCACTCCAGGGGAAGGCACATGATCCATTAGCTGAGCACAGGGCTCGACGGCCCATTCCTCATTCCCATTTGTCTTTCCCTAAAACCCCTCCGCTGCCCTTCCCCCCTCATCCCACTTTGCTGCAGACATTTTCCTTCCTCTCCTGCTCCATCAAAGATACAGAATTGAGCACATGCAGGAGAAAAAATCTCTTTAAAAACGAATTTCAGCTTGAGAGCTCCACAGAGCTTTTTTACATACCTGAATAAAACTGCTCCCTGATAGCCAGCCAGCCAGCCAGCCAGCCAGTATGCGCTCTAACTGAATCATTCACTCTGGGAGAATTTTGACAAAACAGAGCTCAGCTGCCTTGAATTCAATAAAGGGAAATGTAATATATTTTTCATATGCTGATACTGCTTGAGTCCAAATAATATAACTGGTCCGCTGAGAGATGCAGCCTAATGGCTTCACAGAGTTTTCATTTTCATGTCCTTTTTCATTTGGTTTGCAATGTCACGATGACAAACACGGAAGGAATCAACAACAGAGAAATTTCCACAATCACCACTGCTCTCACTGTTAATAGATGTAAAAATCTTTTTGTGGAGGCTTCAGCTCCTAATGAGGGAAACAAGTGGCAATCACACATGAAGCAATGAATCGTTCCAATGGCAATTTTCGAAACAATGACACTCAATTTTCCACAACTGTCCTCGCCGCTGCCACTCAACTGCCTCTTACACTGAGTGACTCATGCTGCCTTTTGTACTGACACGAGTCTCACAGGTGTAATTCTAGTAGGCTCCTTTTACCACAGGCTCGTTGCGAGACAAAGAGGAGAAAAAAAGTTAATTCCTGTAATGACCTTCTCCACAACTAATAGGTAAATCCATTACCAGAGCAAAGACAAGGGAGAGAAACAAAGCCAGTAAGGCTGCAGCTCCATGTCACGTCCCTGAGTTAACGCCTCTTGTCTTGTTTAATCAGGTGCAAAGTCTGCACTGATCGATCACCTCTTCCTGACGGCAGAGGACCACAGGACCACATGTTACATCCTGCTCGCACTGCTGTCCCTGATTAGCTGCCTTGCCATCAGTCTGCAAACTCAGTGGTGCTCTATTTAGATGCTGATACATGTTTTCTTTTTTCATTTCCGTGTATTTACATAGATTTGATTTTGTCTCAGTTATTGATTCAGAGTTAAACGTGAAAACTCAAACAGGGATAGACACTCGACCCACAGGCTACCAAGCCCTTGACTTTAGTGGCCAAAGTACATTTTTGACGGCGTAAATGTAAACATGGGTGCAGATCTGATTACAAGTTTGGGGGGGACACAGTCAGTTGTGATTTTTTTTTTTAATTGCATGCGTGCAAATCATGCCCACAGAGCGCTTGAGATTGCCAGCATATTTCACGATTTCATAGAGTCATCACCATCACCAAGTCATTCAAAAAGCACTACAAAGAGAATCATATGCTTACCTTTACTGTTTATTTCTCTTAAACAGCTAGTAGTACATGGTAGTACATTATGTAATTTCAATCATTTAAGCTATTTAGAATTGGGGGGGACAATTTGTATTTTGTTTTTAGATATTTTAAAGCACTTTGTAATCAACAGCTACAGCTAAAACCACATTTTGTCATCAAAGTACAAGTATTTTATCAGTGTACTTCAGTATAGAATGGAGTAAATATATCTAATTACTTACTTTCATCTCTAATGGAAGTTTGGTAAAACAGAAACACTGATAGAAAGAATCTGTAGCTTCAAACTCAAAGTACTTTCAGCGCTACCTCTGAACTGTAACATTACTCAGCTGAATAACTTCATCAACGTTACATTTATTTACTGTAAACTTGTTGTGTTGTCACATTAAACTGCAGTTCAGTGTTTAACTCTTCTGCTCCTCCGACCAGAAACTCTCAGTCCAGCTGCGTTTAGCTTCATTAGTTGTTAGCTCTGTTGGCTCAGTTAGCTATTAGCTCCACCAGCCAGCACATTGCAGAACTCTGCTGCTCTCCTCACAGTCGATTCAGTTTGTCATTTGCTAAGCAATAGTCATACATACATCCAAACCCCTTTAGTCCCAGGAGTGATCCATCTTTGTCCCAAACACATTTCCTGTCATTGTCTGGACACAGTTAGTCTTGAGCCCTGGCTAGTCAGCGACGAGTACTGTTCACTGTTTTTGTAGAATGTTGAACTAAAAGGTGCAAATGAATCAGGATGTTTGTGGAACTGTATTTGCTTTTTTGACGGGTTTTCTCATTGAGTCATAGAGTCTTGCAGCTGAAATACAAGGGACACAGGCTGGCTCGTTACATGAGCAGAGTGGGGTTTTACCTGCTACACTGACTCAGAATTAATTGGCTGGATTGTTTTAACAACAGGAATTAAGCCATTCATTTGATTGATTATTTTAATGTGAAATTTAAAAAACACAAAACTGCTCTGCTGCTTCGCACTGCCTCAGCTACAATGAGGGATTTATCTTTATCACAGCAGTGCAGTGGTTAGCATTGTCACCTCACAGCAAGAGGGTTCCTGGTTCAGACAGTGGTAGATGGGTCACACCCTAAGGTGGGGGAGCCTCTCTGTGGGGAGTTTGCATGTTCTCCCCGTGTCAGCGTGGGTTTTCTCCAGGTACTCCAGCTTCCTCCCACAGTCCAAACACATGCAGGTTAACTGGTGACTCTAAATTGTCTGTAGGTGTGAATGTAAGTGTGAATGGTTGTCTGTCTCTATGTGTCAGCCCTGTGATAGTCTGATGACCTGTCCAGGGTGTACCCGCGTCTCACCCAATGTGAGCTGGGATAGGCTCCAGCCCCCCCGCGACCCCCAACAGAATAAGTGGTTACAGAACAGGAATGAATTTTTAAACAAATTGTCCTTGTTTTTTACACATTTCGATGTAGTATTACCTGTTGGAGGGCTGCGGAGCTGCTGTGGAGATAAAACAGAGTTGAGCAGTGCGATGCCCACGCGGGTAAGCGCGGCTTCCATGTTCAGTGTAGCAGCTTCAGTTTAATATAATGGTTGAAGTCTGCTGTCAAGATGCTCTAGAAAATATGAGATTAAACTATACACACTTAACTACAGCGACAATTTCAGTAAGATTACATTTTAAATGCTGCGTATGGTGCTGTGACCATGGTCTGCAGAGTGCCTCAGTAAGTTCTCCGCCTCGTTCCTAAAGCTTGCTGTCACTGTCAAATGAAACCTCCACCCTTTTCATTAAGAAAAGTTACAGAGTGGCTATTACGAAATTAATTCTGAACCTCGACATTTCCATTAACCACAGCACTCTGCACTGCAATCTTAAAGAAAATCAACAAGTGTGGCCACTCGTGCATGAAACACTTTCCCCAAATTAGGAACAAAGGGAAATGTGAGCAAATTAAATTCTCTTCCATCTGCAGGACAAAGACTGCATATTGGGAACAGCAGGAAAAATTAGCACTCACATTGACATGACCCTCCGTTTCAACCAGAGTATCTTTCACATGAGTCTGTAGATGGATACCATACAGTAAAAAGAGCCAATAATTGTTTTTCATGTAGTGAGTGATGACCTCATTGCATATATTCATACATTATATGCATAAATGCATGTGTATGAATATATGTATATGTATGAATTTCCCAGATATGCGACTATGAGAAATTATAGCAGCGTGGTGGCGTGCTTTCATCTTTCCTCCCGCTCTCCTTCCGCTCTCTGTTTCCTGTTTCTCTTGCTAACCTGCACAGAAGAAATCAATTCTGCTGACCCTAATCTAAAAGCATGACATGAGGATTAATAACTCGCCTGATACGGAATATGCACAAGTTTCTGTCAGCCAGATGAATAGGCTGCAGTCCAATTGAAATAACATATGAGGAGCTCTTTAATCATTGGGTCAAGGATATAGAGAAAAGAAAAAAAAAAAAAATCTCCTTGCTCCGCTCATGTTAGGGACACAATGGCCTGGCTCAGGTTCACAGGTGCTAACAGGCTCCAAACAGAATGAGAATAGAGACGGAAATACTTTATCATAATTAAACAGTTGATACAGTATTTGCAATTATGCTGGCTTCCAGTGGTGGAATGTAACTAAGTGCATTTTCTCAAGGTACTTGTATGTTACTTGAGTGTGTCCATTTAATGCCACTTTATACTTCTGCTGCACTACATATGTGAGCACTTTAATGCATCAATAATTATAATACAGTATTGATATATAGGATTCTGAAATGAGCCATTCTGCCTAATGAGCACTTTCACTTTTCGTACTTTCGTATATTTAGACACTACCAGGTTTGTTCTTTTACTAAGTTTGATTTGGACAGCAGGGCTTTTATTTCTAACTGAGCATTTCTACACTGGTATTACTGCTTTTGAGAAAAAGGTCTGGGTGCTTCTTCTACCTCTGGTGTCTACTTCAAGTTAAACAGAAAGATACCAGTGTGTGCTCCGAAACACATACAGATTTTTACTTTAAAGCTGTAATTGATTTTTGGGCCCTGTGGGGGTGAAGTCCAATATTCACTCACTATCCAGCTCCTTTTTTTTTCGTCTTAACTCTCCACCAACTTCTGAGAAACAGTATCTCACTCTATAGTTGGTACATGCTCCATTATGTTTACTAGTAAGTAGCTCACTTGATGTGTCCGCTGTTTGCTGCCGGGCAGGTAGTGCACAAATCGGACAAATGAGTACAGCTGAGGTGATTAGTTGAGTGATTAGTTGAGTGAGTTGATCAGCAGGAAATTTAACTGGCATCTGATATGATGACATGAAGCTGGGGTGTGTAGTTTTCTAAAAAGGGCAAATAAAGCCCCAACAAAATCCCTCCCACCAAACAAACATTGGCATATGCACATGCGTTGTACTATGGATGGGCACGAGTACCCGAGTACTCATTTGGATGTCAGTATTTGCTCAGTGTGTAGAGTGTTAGCTGCTGCCCCTCCCACATGTGAACATGATTTAGTGAGACTGCTGCTGCAGGAGTGTGAGCGCCGCACTGGGCAACAGTTGGTGAGAGTCCACCTGCACACACATACACAGCGACAGGGCTTACTGTTGGCATCACACGGCTAATATTACCTAATGGTTATGGATGGTTTAATGATAGAGTTGAGCTGTTTCGGTGTCAGCGTGAGTTTATTGGAACCGTTAAACTCCTTAGGGTTGAATGTTAGCCGCTGCTGTGTTAGCTCGAGCCACCGGGCAGATGGTGAACTGATTTTGGAGAGAGTGGCTCAGAGACGGTCCTTCAGTGCTGCTTCTACTAAATAGGGATGTTCCTGGTGACTAATTTCCCTGTCGACTAAACAAAAATTTTAATTAAGACTAGTCGACTAGTCTAAAAAAGGGAAAACACTCAGAAAACAGTCAAAATTTAGCTCAATTTATTGTTAAGTATTTGAAACATTGTCCCAAAAATGATTGTGTGCATTAAGAGCCCTTTGAAGCCTTTAATCACAATCTTCAACAACCATGTCTGATTTTTAAATACCGCTGAAGTACGAGACACTTCACGCTGTGCGGTATGAATGTGAACATGATGGCAACTCAGTCAAAAGTTAACCACTAAAATAACATCTAAAATGAATAAATTGCCTCTGAAATGTGGGACACATTGAACTTTGCAGATTATCTGACAAAAATGATAGCAGTTCACTTTAAAGTTAATAAAACATCTAAATTATAATTAAATTCCAGCTGAAATGAGAGGCATGTTGCTCCGTGCAGTATGAATGTGAACCCTGCACTTTATCTGACAACAACTCACCTAAAGTTAACAAATAATATAACATCTCAAAAAAGATAAACTGCTGCTGAATACATTTTCTAGATCAAAGTGCTGCCAAACCGTGCTGGTTTTGTGAGAGGACATCTGTTTTAAAACTCCAGTCTATTCGAGCATTATCGCAGGGAGGGGGACTGCTGTCTGGCGGATGTGTAGCCCCCACTAGTGGTAGGCGCCTGCATGACAGTTGAGCGGCCTTGTACATGAATAAAACACTGATTGGTTAAACTGACGAATATTTCTGGTGCCGACTAGTGAGGGGGCGGACATTTGATCGTTTAGATGCCCTAGTTAGCAGAAGGCTGAACTCTTAGCAACATTTTCTCTCCATCTCTGAAATGCTTCATTGATATTGACATGTGTTGTATTTCATTTACTGTCAGACTCTCTTTTGAACTCCATCATCCTTTTTTGGGTTACTTTTCTCCGTAGGCAGTTGTTGCCACTGCTGGAATACCAATGTTCTCTGCAGAATTCTCTGCCATTGAATCAGGCTTTTACCAAAGGGACATACACGCACATCTGCATTTGTAGAACGGTCAGTAGGAACGCCCTCTCACTGAGATGACCTGTGATTGGCCAAAGTCTCCTGTCAGCAACTAGATTTTCTGAAGCCTGAAAACAGAACCAGGAGATTTCCTCTCTTAAACGTGAATATTTTCTGTTCTACATAGCCTTCTATCATAGGAAATGTGACAGACATTTTCTACCATTTTGACATAAGATCAATGGATTATTAAATTAAAGAAAAAGTTAATTCATTCATACAGCACTGAAAATCATCCTTAGCTGCAGCCCCATAAAATGAGTCTGATGAGAGCAAAGTTACAGGCCAGAAAACCAAAAACATTGATCCAAAAGAGACTTAAAGGTGTTGTAGGGAGGCTGCAGTCAGGTGATAATTCTCTGCTGCTTCTTGGAGCGACCCTTTCTCCATTAAACATAATCATTTGAACCATACTTAATATAAATAGTATTGATTAGTGCAGCTTTAACTTGCTCACTATACAATAAAAGCTGCCCAACTTCTCAGGATAGTGTGTGGTTAAAGTGCACACTGAAATAGTCCGTGACAGAAAAGCATTTAGCCGCTGCTTTCCAGTCAGCAGTTCAGCACCACTTCTAGTGGACAGCTCCTATTAAGCCCCAGCCTCTGGTGCTCATTCAGATCCTCGCTTCTGTAGGAGGTTGTGGGTTACAGTATCTGTCTAAAAACGCACAGCAATTTCTCACATGAAGCTGTCCTTCAGGCTCTGATGGAGATAAAGAAATATATCCAGAGATGGGAGTTATGTTTTACAGCTTGCGAAACATTCAAAAATAACTAAACCAGAGAGATGACAAGGCCTGAAGGTCGGCTGTCTTAAAGCCTTGTGCATTTTTGACTCATCACATAGAGCACATCCAAAATGTATCTTTCTAAAAATGTAATTGCTTCAGTCTTGGTATTCATGTGGATGCCACTCACCCAAATACTGTTGCAGACCAAGCACATCTTCACATGGCAGTGGCACGCCCTGATTGCAGGACAGTGCCCCATGCCACTGAGCAAACACTGCACAGAAATGGCCTGAGGAACATGACAAAGAGTTTAAGGCGTCGACCTGGTCTTCAGATTCCAATCCATTTGAGCATTTGTGAGACGGTGGGCCCTTCGTGGATCGGACTTGACTCTGACCTGTCAAGGGATTGTAGTGGGTGTCCTGTGGTGTCTGGCACCAGGATGTTCAGATTCTTGGAGTCCTGTGGGTTGCGAGGTATCATACCCGCACATCCCACAGATTAGGATGTGGGGGATTTGGAGGCCACACAGATGCCATGAGCACGTCATCAGGATGTGATGTTGCCATGAGGAGGTGTACTTGGTCTGCAACGGTGTTTGGGTGGGTGGAGTGTGTGAGGTGGCATCCACATGAATGCCAGGTCTAAAGGTTTTCCCAGCAGAACATTGCTTCATAATGGTTTGATTAATACTATTCCCTCATCTGTCAGTGGTTTGAATGTTGTGGCTGATTGGTGTGTATATATTATGTATTTAAAGTGTCCTTTTTTTGGACTGGACACAGTGGTATAATTGCTATCTATGAATATCTGCACAGATCCATATATGATCTGTTTTTAGTCAGACACCATTTGAAATGATGTTGCAGGCAAAATGGTGGCCAGACATAAGAGTGATGTTTGGATGGAAGCGTTCAGTGCAAGCTTTGTAACTTTGAGCTAATCTCAACGCAGAATTGAAGGCAAAACCTAACCCCTACCTGCATTTTTTTCTTGGGTGTTAATTTTGGACCATATTCTTCTGTTAGATTTTTTTTTTTTCCCCTTATGCCTCCGTTGTGACTGGAGGTGTTATGATTTCAGGTTGTCGAGCTGTCTGTCCATCCCATTCTCGTGAATGTGCTATCTTAAGATTGCCTTCTGCGAATTTTTTCAAATATGTCACAAACGTTCCACTGGACTCAACTAAACTCATCAGATTTTGGTGACCAAGGGTCAGAAGTCAAGGTCACAGTGACCTTGCATCCGTCTCATTCTTGTGAATGTGATAGCTCAAGAACACCTTGAGAGAATTCTTAAAATCTGACATTCTCATGGACTCAAGGATTGACACTTTGGTGGTAAGAGATTAAAGGTCACTGTGACCTTGCGTCCGTCTTATTTTGTGAGAAATGAGGGAATTTCCTCTCAAGTTTGACACAAGTCAAGAATGAACTGATTAGATTTTTCTGGTCAAAGGTCAAGGTCACTGTGACATAATGTTCTACAGAAACACTTTTCTGGCCATTATCTAACGCCATAACTCAGGGTCAGAGACATTTGATCTGATACTGAATTGGTGACACTAGATGTTCTGTGCTGCCGGGGTGAAGGTGTGTGTGAAGCATCCATGTTCTCACAGTAATGGCTGTAACTGCAACTTGACAAAAAACAAGCTGGTGAGTGTTACACTGATATAACTAACTCTGGCATATTGAATTCTCTGTCCCTCACCTAATCATGCAGGTATATGGTATGCTGTATAAAGTACAGAACAGTCTTTTCATTGCACTGGTCTTACCTCACTGGGATACAGCTCTTACAGGTGTGTGTGCAGAACAACAGCTGCTGATTGGAGGTAAAGTCAGGTTATTTAACAGTTTAGTGAGTTGTGACGCAACCGATAAGAGTCAGCCTTGAGTGTCTGAAGACAAGGATAAAAGACACAAGAGCATTAACATTATAAACCAATCTATTTAAATTGAAAGTCTCTGGGAGAGTTTATGTAAGCGTCCATTGTGGAGAAGGCAATGCTAATCTCTTTTTTTTATAATGAAAAGCAAGGTAGTGGAAGTTTCAATTAAATCACATTTATTCTTAAATTTACATATTGTTTTTGTTATTGTTTCTTTACATTCCTTTACCTATTTGTGGAATAATTCCCACATGGGTACGGACTCTTATTTCACACTGACGTTTAGGATAATTGGGAGCAGGCATTTCCTCCCTCTCCCTTGCTGTTCAAGGAAATGTCAGTCAGTATTAGCATACTCATTTATAGAGTGCTACAGCTGTCCCTGGCTGCTACCTCGCCGACCCTCGCTTCTCCGTGCACCCAGCCACCCCTTTCAAGGAGGGTTATCGCGACGATTATGAAAAATGACTCCTAAAAAAACCTGATGTGACACATTATCTCAATATTAAGGGAGTTTGAGGGAATAATAAGTTTGGCTTATTAATCAAGGTATGAAAGGGTAAGGAGCTGCCAAGTGAAGTTAAATGCCACTGTCAATCTCAGCATGAGTCACTTTTGACTTCAAAGGACATTTCACCTGAGTCATGTCACAGTATTTATGGAAACACCAGAGTCCCAGTGGGACCCATGACCCTCGTGTGAGATTTTTTTCAGAAATTTGGTAGATAGTGCATGAAAACCTGAACAGAATGTGCCCATTATTTTCTTGTGTGTGAATGTGATGCATGTGTGGCTGGGTGCAGTGTATAGCAGTCCACCTGTGTGTTTTCGGGGGGGGGGGTATGTGCATATTAATGATCTTACA